>NC_084737.1:43231041-43381041 GCF_033978785.1 Entelurus aequoreus
AGAAGTAAAACTTTGCGCATAGTGCACTGCTTACTTGTGTGCGCAGCCTGCTACGTCATCGGGAGGTACGCGCCACGTGAGGAGCTCGCCGCAGAGAGAGAGAGAGAGAGAGAGAGAGAGAGAGAGAGAGACAGACAGAGAGAGGGGCAGTGTCTACAGGTGCCATGGGGGAATTCCGCCCTCAATGAAGACTCCCAGGTTTGATGGCAAGGCGAACTGGGAGGCATTTCATCCCACTTGTGACATCAATTGTAGCGTCCAGAAGAAGTGCACACCAAGTCTGACGCTCTTTTTAAACTTTTATTGAGCAAGCTATACTAACACAGCTCAACTTATCTCGTTCTTTCCACACGCACAGCTATCCTCACTCCTCATTTCCGCAACAGCAACGCTTCCTCCTTCTTCGCCAATCACCTTACAGGCGTGCTACCTTCACAACAAAGAGGATGCAGAATAAAGTGACAGAAATTTAAATTTTTGCATGGTATTACACATCAGGAAGCGTTGTGTAAGAAAGTGTTAAAAATAAAACCATCAAAAGCCATCTGCTTTTGAATAAAGATAAGTTAGGTTAAATGAAAATATTATTATTTTTTATCTTACGGTATATCAAAAATAATTTAAGCAAAATTTAATTGAAATATTGTCGGTGTGGCCCTCCAGCAGTGCTCGGGTTGCTCATGCGGCCCCCGGTAAAAATTAATTGCCCACCCCTGCCCTAGATGTTAGCAGCCTACCTGGCAAATCAGTCTGACTGCAGCATTGTCAGGCCATATCACAAAAGCTTCAGCCACAGGTTGTATTACACACACACAAATCTGGATGCACGCGTTCAAATCTTAAACGGAAGAAGTGTCGCAAAAATAACGTGTAAGTAGACAGCCTATCGAGGGTTCTTTCTGATTAGGGACAGACAGACCACTTAAAACACACATACGCGGACCTTAAACACACGTACGCAGATCTGATTACACACACTCGGATTGATATACAGACACACAAATTAGTACACATGCTTGCGAATTGGATTACACGCCCACAGATTAAGATACATGTTTGCAAATAATTTTTGCTAAAATAATACTTCCATAGATTACACCAAAGCCACTGCAGTCCACATTCCTGGGAAAGTTGGACCAATACATGCCCAGACTGTTAAACCACTACAGGAGGAAGCGAGGCACCGTTGGGAAGAAACTTGCGGGGACCCATGTAATGTACTCTTATTGCACAACAATGAATTAAATATATATGGTAGAATTTTTGTATCTGACATCTGTGTTGGCCGATGAGGCGGCGCAACTTGTCCATGGTGCACCCTGTCTTCCACCCGAGTGCAGCTGAGATGGGATTTCTTGTACAGTGCGATCTTATCTTCCAACACCAACCCTCACGCTATTCATCTGATGGGGCTAAGATCGCTTTCATTTTTGCCTTGCTCACTGGACCGGCACTCAAGTGGGCTACGGCTGCCGTGGACAGGACCTTGGGTCTAAGCTCGGACTACACCGCCTTCCGTGCTGAGTTCCGGGCCGTCTTCGACCACCCCAAGGATGGGGGGGACGCCGCGGGACGCCTTCACTCGATCCTGCAGGATCGAGTGAAGAAAAGGAGAGGAGATACAGACAGCGCCTCTGTCTTTACTGTGGTCTTGCCGGACATATTCTTCGCTATTGTCCGGCGAAACCAAAAGACCAGGCTCACCAGCTGAGGGGATCCTGGTGAGCCATACGCCTTTCCCCCAAGAGAAAGAGAACCCCAACATCTTAATACCCGCTACCCTAGCGTGGAGCTCAGGATCAATTCAAGTTGAGGCATATTTGGACTCAGGAGCCGACGAGAGTCTCATGGACTACGAATTCGCCCGACAGAATGGCATTCCCCTGGTCCACCTGGACAAGACCCTTCCGGCTCAAGCCCTGGACGGGCGACCTTTGGGACCCATCAGGTTTCGTACTGAACCCATTTCCATGACCATTTCGGGAAACCACAGCAAGACCATCAGCCTTTGGGTTCTGGAAGCACCCGTCGCCTCACTGGTCCTGGGTAGGATTCTGGCATGGAGCACACCCTGCCACGCTAACTGTCTCTAGGCAGCTTCCCCTCCGGTCCACCGCCCCAGTATCAGCTCCCCTAAGACAGACCTGTCCCATGTACCAGACTGCTACCATGACCTTGCTGAGGTCTTCATCAAGGAGCAAGCACAGTGTCTACCCCCACATAGACCATACGACTGTGCCATTGAACTACTCCCAGAGGCTAAGTTACCTGCTAGCCGTCTTTATAACCTGTCACTCCCAGAGAAGGAGGCCATGAAGACATACATCACAGAGGGCCTGGCTTCAGGGATCATCACTCCATCTAAATCTCCACTAGCGGCTGGATTCTTCTTTGTCACCAAGAAGGACGGTTCACTCAGGCCCTGCATCGACTACAGTCATCTGAACAACATTACGGTAAAGAACAAGTACCCCCTGCCGCTTCTCAACTTATCTTTTGAACCATTGGCCCCAGCTACCATCTTCACCAAGTTGGACCTCTGCAACGCCTATCATCTGGTGCGGATTAAGGAGGGAGACAAATGGAAGACTGCATTCAACAGCCACCTCGGGCACTTCGAGTACTGTGTTATGCCCTTTGGACTTACTAACGCGCCTGCCGTTTTTAAGGCCCTTGTAAATGACATTCTGCGCGACAGGCTTGATCAATTTGTTGTGGTCTACCTGGATGATATTCTTATCTTTTCCCAAGTTTGGCGGAACACCAAGAACATGTGCGAATCGTGCTCTAGAGACTGCTCGAGAACCGTCTGTTTGTCAAAGCCGAGAAGTGCAGCTTTCACACCTCATCTGTGGAATTCCTCGGTTTTGTGGTCGAGAAGGGGCACATCAGAGCCGTCTCCAAGAAGGTGAATGCTGTGGTGGATTGGCCTCAGCCATCCTCCAGAACGGAGTTGCGAAGGTTTCTCGGCTTCGCTGGATTCTACCGACGCTTCATCCAGGACTTCAGCCGGATCGCCGCACCACTCCATGCCTTCACCCTTCACGTCATCAAGTTGCATGGTATCCCGATAGACATCGTCTCTGACTGGGGTCCTCAGTTTTCTTCACAAGTCTGGAGAGCTTTTTGGGGGATTGGGGCCTCGGTCAGTCTTACTTCGGGATACCACCCCCAGAGCAACGGGCAGGCAGAAAGGGCGAACCAGAGCGTGGAAACCATGCTCCGTTGTGTCGCCAGCAAGAAGCCCACAACCTGGTGCAAGTTTCTCCCTTGGGTGGAGTATTCTTACAATTCCTTGAAGGGCTCCGCTACCGGTATGTCACCCTTTGAATGCTCTTTGGGCTATCAACAACCTTTGTTTCTCCAACAGGAACAAGAGATAGCGGTTCCTTCGACTAAGGCCCATATCAGAACGTGACAGAGGGTGTGGAGAGCCGCTCGAGCTGCTCTAGAGAGAGCTTCTGTGAAAATGTGCCGCAACGCCAACCCTCATCGCATTCCTGCTCCATCCTATCGGCCAGGACAGCAAGTTTTGTTACTGGCTAAGGACCTTAACCTTCAGGTACCATCTAAGAAATTAGCACCACGTTATGTGGGTCCTTTTTCCATCACCTCTATCATTAACCCTGTATCTGTCAAGCTGGCTTTCCCACCCTCGGTCAAGAGACACTCAGTGGTACATGTTTCTCAGATAAAGCCGGTAGCGGAGAGCGCTCTGTCCCCTCCTGTCCCTTCCCCCCCTCCCTCTAGGTTCTTGCCGAATGGGGATCAGGTTTGGACAGTTGGAGAAATCCTCAGGGTCCGTCGACAAGGTAGGGGGCTCGTATATCTGGTCGACTGGGAAAGATATGGACCAGAAGACAGATCTTGGGTACGAGCCTCCTACCTTGCCGATCCCTCGCTTCTAGAGGATTTTTACCGTGCCAATCCTGATGCTCCCCGGCGCTCGTTGGGTGCCTCGCCTAAGGGGTGGGGGTATACTGTCACGGCGCGGACTCGTAACCGCATTCCTCCTGGAACTGTTTGTCAGAGTTCCTCCTCTGGCTGCTCGTCTGGACACGCCCCTGGGCGCGGCACACCCACGCAGCAACAAGGCTGCAAACAATTGTGCATCAGCACACCTAAACTTGACGAGAGGGAGCGGCATAAAAGCCAGCGGACCCAGGAGACCTTCGCCTGAACGTAGCCAATCTCCCCTGAGTAAGCATCACGTCTGGCACCCCTCCCTTTTTCCTTGCTTGCCTTCTTTGTGCTCTTTCTCGTTCCTTATTGATGTCCTTTGTGTCTTCCACAGTGTCTTCCCTGTTACCCGAGTTCGTGTCTTGCCTCATGACTCCCTCCCGGATCTTTGCTTGCCTCCCTCGATCCTTGACCACTGCCTGGACATTGACATCGTTGCCTCTCTCCTGCCTTCGACTGCTTGCCTCCCCGCTGACTGCCTCTTTGCCTTCCCCCTTGGATTTGGTGAAAGATTCACTCAACACGCACCGAAAACACCCACTGGTAAATATCACATTGTTAATTCCACACATCGTCCGCATTCATTCACTAGTGGTAGCATACACACCCCACACATTCATCAAAGGTTTAAATAAACCTTCTAAACCGCAGTTCTGCCTTGGTGTCGCCTCCTTCCCTTTGACAATACATAACAAAGCTGTTTGTTTACATGCTTTTTTTATTTCTCTTTGCTAATTGGGCTTATTGGACCTAAATAATAAATATAACTCGTTTGAGGTGCGTACTGTGAGGTTTGTCACACCGCTGCCTCTGCACCTGGCTGTCATCTACCGCCCCCCAGGGCCCTATTCGGACTTTATCAATGAATTTTCAGAGTTCGTTGCTGATCTAGTGACGCACGCCGACAATATAATCATAATGGGAGACTTTAACATCCATATGAATACCCCATCGGACCCTCCATGCGTGGCGCTCCAGACTATAATTGATAGCTGTGGTCTTACACAAATAATAAATGAACCCACGCATCGCAACGGTAATACGATAGATCTAGTGCTCGTCAGGGGTGTCACCACCTCCAAAGTTACGATACTCCCGTACACTAAAGTAATGTCCGATCATTACCTTATAAAATTCGAAGTTCTGACTCATTGTCAACAAACTAATAATAATAATAATAACTACTATAGCAGCCGCAACATTAATGCTGCCACAACGACGACTCTTACTGACCTACTGCCTTCAGTAATGGCACCATTCCCAAATTATGTGGGCTCTATTGATAACCTCACTAACAACTTTAACGATGCCCTGCGCGACACCATTGATAGTGTAGCACCGCTAAAGCTAAAAAGGACCCCTAAAAGGCGTACCCCATGGTTTACAGAAGAAACTAAAGCCCAGAAATTATCATGTAGAAAGCTGGAACGCAAATGGCGTGCGACTAAACTTGAGGTTTTCCATCAAGCATGGAGTGATAGTTTAATAACTTATAAACGCATGCTTACCTCAGCTAAAGCTAAATATTACTCAAATCTCATCCACCTCAACAAAAATGATCCTAAATTTTTGTTTAGTACAGTAGCATCGCTAACCCAACAAGGGACTTCTCCCAGTAGCTCCACCCACTCAGCAGATAACTTTATGAATTTCTTTAATAAGAAAATTGAAGTAATTAGAAAAGAGATTAAAGACAATGCATCTCAGCTACAACTGGGTTCTATTAACACAATTACGACTGTATATACGACGGACACTGCCCTCCAAAATAGTTTCTCCCTCTTTGATGAAATAACATTGGAGGAATTGTTAAAATGTGTAAATGGGACAAAACAAACAACATGTTTACTTGACCCAATTCCTGGGAAACTTATCAAGGAGCTTTTTGTTTTATTAGGTCCATCAGTGTTAAATATTATAAACGTATCACTTTCCACTGGTACTGTTCCCCTAGCATTCAAAAAAGCGGTTATTCATCCTCTACTCAAAAGACCTAACCTCGATCCTGACCTCATGGTGAACTACCGGCCGGTGTCCCACCTTCCGTTTATCTCAAAAATCCTCGAAAAAATTGTCGCACAGCAGCTAAATGAACACTTAGCGTCTAACAATCTCTGTGAACCTTTTCAATCCGATTTCAGGGCAAATCACTCTACGGAGACAGCCCTCGCAAAAATGACTAATGATCTATTGCTAACGATGGATTTTGATGCGTCATCTATGTTGCTGCTTCTTGATCTTAGCGCCGCTTTCGATACTGTTGATCATAATATTTTATTAGAGCGTATCAAAACGCGTATTGGGATGTCAGACTTAGCCTTGTCTTGGTTTAACTCTTATCTTACCGACAGGATGCAGTGTGTCTCCCATAACAATGTGACCTCGGACTATGTTAAGGTAACGTGCGGAGTTCCCCAGGGTTCGGTTCTTGGCCCTGCACTCTTTAGTATTTACATGCTGCCGCTATGTGACATCATACGCAAATACGGTGTTAGCTTTCACTGTTATGCGGATGACACCCAACTCTACATGCCCCTAAAGCTGACCAACACGCCGGATTGTAGTCAGCTGGAGGCGTGTCTTAATGAAACTAAACAATGGATGTCCGCTAACTTTTTGCAACTCAACGCTAAGAAAACGGAAATGCTGATTATCGGTCCTGCTCAACACCGACATCTATTTAATAATACCAACTTAACATTTGACAACCAAACAATTAAACAAGGTGACTCGGTAAAGAATCTAGGTATTATCTTCGACCCAACTCTCTCGTTTGAGTCACACATTAAGAGTGTTACTAAAAAGGCCTTCTTTCATCTCCGTAATATCGCTAAAATTCGTTCCATTTTGTCCACAAACGATGCTGAGATCATTATCCATGCGTTCGTTACATCTCGTCTCGATTACTGTAACGTTTTATTTTCGGGCCTCCCTATGTCTAGCATTAAAATATTACAGATGGTACAAAATACGGCTGCTAGACTTTTGACAAAAACAAGAAAGTTTGATCATATTACACCTATACTGGCTCACTTGCACTGGCTTCCTGTGCACCTAAGATGAGACTTTAAGGTTTTACTACTTACGTATAAAATACTACACGGTCAAGCTCCTGCCTATCTTGCCGATTGTATTGTACCATATGTCCCGGCAAGAACTCTGCGTTCAAAGAACTCCGGCTTATTAGTGATTCCCAGAGCCCAAAAAAAGTCTGCGGGCTATAGAGCGTTTTCTATTCGGGCTCCAATATTATGGAATGCCCTCCCGGTAAAAGTTAGAGATGCTACCTCAGTAGAAGCATTTAAGTCTCATCTTAAAATTAATTTGTATACTCTAGCCTTTAAATAGACTCCCTTTTTAGACCAGTTGATCTGCCGTTTCTTTTCTACTCTGCTCCGGGGTGGACCGCTAGCCTGTTCATCGGATGGGGACATCTCTACGCTGCTGACCCGTCTCCGCTCGGGATGGTTCCTGCTGGCCCCACCATGGACTGGACTTTTGCTGATGTGTTGGACTTTCACAATATTATGTCAGACCCACTCGACATCCATTGCTTTCGGTGTCCCCTAGAGGGGGGGGGGGGCTACCCACATATGCGGTCCTCTCCAAGGTTTCTCATAGTCATTCACATTGACGTCCCACTGGGGTGAGTTTTCCTTGCCCGTATGTGGGCTCTGTACCGAGGATGTCGTTGTGGCTTGTACAGCCCTTTGAGACACTGGCTATATAAATAAACATTGATTGATTGATTGATTGATAATTAGAATAAAAACTAAGAATCATCTTTTGATATGATGTACTTAGTCCATAAGTACACAAACGTGTACTTCATGTTTAGTGACATGCTAATTCTTATTTTTACACTTTTTTTTTCCAAATTCCATTGTATGTTATACTCTTCTGACATCACCAGATGGCAGGATAAGTGTCCACATAAGCGGCCAAAAGACCCCAATTCAGTAGTGTACACAATTTTGGAAATAAGAGCTAAAAGGTGCTGTCCATGCATGTGGCCACTAAGCCTTTATTAATTAAGAGCCTTGAACTCCTGATAACGTTTTGATTAGAATATCTAACAGAATTGTCCAGGGTGTACCCTGCCTTCCGCCAGAGTGTAGCTGGGATAGGCTCGGCCCCCCGCAAGCCTAAGAGGGACTAGCGGTAGTAAATGGATGGATGGATAAGCCAATCAAATTGAAAAGACTTTGCCAGTGGGTCTTAAATTTCCCTAAAATGGCCTTCAATTGCATTACATTTACATCTGTGATTTAAATCGACAGTCTTCTGAAGCTACAAAACTGCCAAAAGCAGTCAAATTATGTCGGGGACATTGAGGGACAGAAGTAGAGTCTCTAAACATGACTACATTTTATAATACCACCAGCAAAAGATGCTAAATTTGTTACTAATCGTTTTTAATAAAGAAAAAGATCACATAAAGTCTCTAGATATTTGAACAATTTTCAACAAAGTACATTGTACAATAATCAGCAACAATTGAAAAAAGAGCAAAACGATATAATATGAAAAAATATATGTTAATACTAATTAATAATAACCCAAATTGGTTTTTATGTACACCTTTTTTGAGCTTTTTTGAAAGAAAATCTTATCATAGCAAATAATACGATGACGTCATGGTCACCACGCCCCCACCATGCAACCTCGGGGAAACCCTGTAATAATTTATTTACAGAAAACCTCTTTACAGTATTTGTGTTGTGAAGAAACAAATTCATGTTTCAACTTCATCACTGCTGTGTAAATGTACTCTATGTGTCGTTGGTGTATGGTATTTGCATATGTTTCCTTGGCAACCCTTACATGGGAAAGAAAGAGTGAGAACATTAAACGAGACTGGGATCTCAGGTCTCAAGGGTCAAGCCCCTAATTGGCCAATGACAGCGAGAGGGCGAAACAACCCACATGGCTATGCCCCCCCCCCCTCTACCTTTCTACTTGCATCCGTCAAGAATGTCTAGAGGATCTGGCTACGCTGATAAATTATTCCCTAATCAATAATTTAAGCATATTCAAACCTGGGATCTCAATGGAGCTGGGGTAAATAGAGAGGTGTGCCGAGCATCTTGCACTGCAGTATATGTTGGGGCTTGAGCATCAACATCAATTAAACATTCAAGCATTGCCTCACATCGCACATTATACACCCAGGTTGCATTGGACTCTCAAGTTAAACAATGACACATCAGGGACGTGGGGGTTGTGGGGGTTGAAGGGGGGCTCCACGAATTTGAGTGTGAGTGAATGTATTATGCAGTCACCTTGCCTTGCGACCTTCGACACACACTCACACACACACACATTTCCTCACACTGTTAACCAACATTGTTTAGTGGCAATGGTGTAATAATGGCAGGACCTGTCTGTGGAAGATGAGGATGTTCACACTAAGGCTGCAGCTAACGATTATTTTTCTATCGATTAATCTATAGATTATTTTTTTCGATTAATCGGTTAATCTATAGATTATTTTTTCGATTCATCTATAGATTATTTTTCCTTTTACCGATTATTTTTTATTTTATTTTATTTAAAATGAAGATGAAAAAATAAAAGTAGGCCAGTTTTTTCAAAAGGCATGGCTTTTATTTACAAAAAAAAAAGTATGGCCACTCAGTCAACATTGACAACAACATGACAAAATATTCTGTAACAATGTAAACATTTAAAACTTTTAACATTTAACAAAAATAAAAGTAGCTTATTTGCTTTTTAATGTGCAAATATAAAAGTAAACATCCAGTGCAAATCTTAATATTCTGCAATAGTATAAGCATTTCCAAAGTAAAAGTATTGCTTATTTTGCTTTAAAATGTGCAAAAATAAAGATAAACATCCAATATAAAAAAGTGCAAAACGAAATATTCTGTAACAACAGTGTAAAAATTTCAACAAAAGTGAAAGTATTGCTTATTTGCTAAAAGGTGCAAAGATAAAGATAAACATCCAATACAAAAAAGTGCCAATCTAAATATTCTGGAGCACTGTAAACATTAAGTATTGCTTTTAAAATGTGCAAAATAAACATCCAGTCCAACACAGTACACAATAACCAATTCTACTCATTCCAGTGAGTGACTAACAGTTGTAATGAAGAAAGGTTAGCACGTCTACTTGCTTTGCTTCTTTTCTTGTTTACAATATTCCCAGCAGCTGAAAATAGGCGCTCAGAAGGGGTCGATGTGGCTGGAACTGAGAGCTAATTAGCCTTCACCTCAAACCAGGACTGCGAGCGAGCTGAGCTGCAGTTTAAGTTTCTAGTAGGTCAACGGGCTCATAGTGATGTTACTAGTAGTTGACTGGGAGGTGTTTATTATCATTTGGGGAGAGTCCGCTGCCTGATGCTCACCTGCTAAACACCTATCTGCTCGACGCTGAAGCGCTGACTACATGCGCTATGAATACGCACTGCTGATTGGCTGATAATGCTTCGTGTGTACCAATCAGATGGTTGTGTGGGTGGGACAATGCTGCGTGTGTACCAATCAGATGGTTGTATGGGTGGGACAATGCTGCGTGCTGAGACAGAGGCAGAGGAGCAAAGCAACTTGTTAAGACTTTAGCAGCTAAAGTTAGCTTTAGCTTAGAAACTTGTTCGGTACACCCCCGTACCGAACCGAAAGCCCCGTACCGAAACGGTTCAATACAAAACACATACCGTTACACCCCTAGCAGATACAAATGACACGTTCATGTTTTTGTGTAATGATGACAACGTATGCTAACGCGGACGATTGACTAGTTGATGGTTGATGGTTTTCTTTTCAAATGTTCGTTCATAGCCGTTGTGCTGCTATGATAGGCCATTTCCGCTCGACACAGTGTGCATACAACAACATTATTAGGCTGTGTATTGAAATACTCCCACACTTTTGACGACTTTTGGCGTGCGTTTTTCCCCTCGCTCGCACAGTCTGCTTTGCGCTCCGCCATGACGGTAGTGTGACGTAATTATGCGACGCGTCGACGCACAAAAACGGCGTCGACGTATTTACATAACCGATGACGTCGACTACGTCGACTACGTCGACGCGTCGTTTCAGCCTTAGTTCACACTTCACAATCAAACGCGTCTGGGTCAAGAGCACACTCAAAAAGGCACAGCAGGGGTCCCATAAACAGCGCAAAAAGCACACACAAAGACATGCACTCTACTTAACACCTTAAAAATGGAAAAGACAGTTTCCAGATGAAATAAGACAAGTTCAGCTCTTCCAATGTAAACACACTGCTGACATACTATTGCACGGCGTCTTTAAAGTAAAAGTAAGCCTCTTCTAAATGCTATCATCTCCTGAGAGTACCACACACAGCTCATGGAACTAATGATAGATAGATAGATAGATAGTACTTTATTGATGCCTTCAGGAGAGTTCCCTCAGGAAAATTTAAATTCCAATTCCATCAGAAGTGAAATAACTACAGCCATTGGAGCACACAAAACTCTCCTTTAAAGGAGAAAAACCACAAACTTTGCTACATCAAATCAAATCAAATCAACTTTATTTATAAAGCACATTTAAAATTTACCACAGGGGTAGCCAAAGTGCTGTACAAAGGGCAGGTTAAAAGATAATACGAGTACATTGTCCACAATACAAGATCAACAAGCGTTGCGCTAAATATCCTTCAAGGATCTGTGGAAGGAAAGTGAAAATGAGGTCGGTCCGAAATGACTTGGAGGGATAACATCAAAAGCTTTCAAGGCTTTGTTTTGGGGACAACTTGCATTGATGCCAAAAGAGTTTAAGAGGTTGGCTTCCTTGAATTGGAAATAGGTTTCAATGTATTGCATGTATTGTTCAGTGACATTTGGGGCTTTGCTGGGTTGACTACACCAGTGTTTTTCAACCACTGTGTGTGGCGTGAGATCCAGTCTGGTGTGCCGTGGGAGATGATCTAATTTCACCTATTTGGGTTAAAAATATTTTTTTCAAACCAGTAAATATAGTCTGCAAATTATGTGTTGTTGTTGAGTGTCGGTGCTGTCTAGAGCTCGGCAGAGTAACTGTGTAATACTCTTCCACATCAGTAGGTGGCAGCCAGTAGCTAATTGCTTTGTAGATGTCGGAAACAGCGGGAGGCAGTGTGCAGGTAAAAAGGTGTCTAATGCTTAAACCAAAAATAAACAAAAGGTGAGTGCCCCTAAGAAAAGGCATTTAAGCTTAGGGAAGGCTATGCAGAACGAAACTAAAACTGAACTGGCTACAAAGTAAACAAAAACAGAATGCTGGACAACAGCAAAGACTTACTGTGGAGCAAAGACGGCGTTCACAATGTACATCCGAACATGACATGACAATCAACAATGTCCCCACAAAAAAGGATAAAAACAACTGAAATATTCTTGATTGCTAAAACAAACTAGATGCGGGAAATATCGCTCAAAGGAAGACATGAAACTGCTACAGGAAAATACCAAAAAAAGACAAAAAGCCACCAAAATAGGAGCGCAAGACAAGAACTAAAACACTACACACAAGAAAACAGCAAAAAACTCAAAATAAGTCACAGTCTGATGTGACAGGTCGTGACAGTACACTTACTTTGAGACAATAGCTATATTGATGTATGGTTGGTTATGGTTTAAAGTCATATCCAACAACTGCGTCGACAACTTTATACTGTCAACTGAGTTTCGTTTTTTTAATGATTTTTGCTGGTGGTGTGCCTTTGGATTTTTTTCAACGCAAAAAATGTGCCTTGGCTCAAAAAAGGTTGAAAAACACTGGACTACACAATATATAGTAGTTCGGAGTTCAGGCAGAATTAAAGGCATTGTGTAAACAAAAGACATGTAACAAATAGTGTGTTAGGGAGGTATTGGAACACAACAAGATTCTATCAGCCTTTGCAATTTTGTGGGATGAACACATTCTCCTAAAGGGGTAATAATGGCAAAGCATGGTTCTGTTGGAGGGTTCTTCCGGAAAAGGGAGTTTTTCCTTGCGTCCATTGCCAAAAACTTGCTCATGTAGAGTCAATTTAGTTTTCTTTCTTGCAAGAGGAGCGTGGATTTGTAAATTGTCATGAGATAACTTCTGTTGTCAAGTGGCACTATCATCTCCTGACAACCAGAACTCTCTGCAGTGGAATCAGATCTCAGGATAGACGTTTTGTAAAGCATGCTACAATAATGCACTCATGATGATAGATCAACTTGAAAATACATACTTTTTGAGGTAATGTGGGTTAAGTTCTAAATTACACTGCATGTATGCTGTTACAACTTTGGAGGTTCCACTGTACTGAAATGTAATGAAACGTTTAGTGGCATGACAGTGAGGGAAAACTAGGCCAGGAGGCTTTTTTCAGATTTGGCTGATGACTCTTTCCCACAGCCATCAAAGCACCCCATTCATTGGTAACCATTAGTTGAGTGGGGGTAGGCGGAAATTGGATGAGCACCAAATTCATCATAACTGATACCCATTGTCTGCATATGCCTAAATTCATATATTACTAACCGGGGAATTCCAGAAAATGTTAAAACATGCGGTATGACAAAATAATATATGAATTTTTAGAACCTGGACCCCTGGAATGGTTTCTTTTTGGTGCATGCTGCAGTAATCCACAATGTTTTATGGAAATATCTTAAGTAGTTTTAAAGTCATCCTAAAAAAAATTATCAAATTAAATTAGGGATTTGCCGATTGATAAACTTTTGTGAAAAAACATGGGTTTTTTTGACGATCACAAACATTGATACTCTGGCTGAGACTGTATTTATTTTTAGTCCCTTGCCTGACAAGCGGCTATCATCTAATTGCATATCGCCATACACAGTATAGAGCCACTCCCCTAAACTAATAATAATCACCTCCATTTCAGCAAATAAACTGCATTTCTTAGTTTCTTAAGTATCATTATCAAGTATTATTATCACTGGTTGATGAGGCGAAACATGTCAATACCAATGTTAGTTAATAATGGATACTGGAATGATTGGGTCGATATTATCATTTGCTCAAAAAAAAAAGTTTTTCTATTTTTGTTAATGTTTACAATCACAGGGAATAATTTCCTGGACACAGGAGGACTTTGAGGGCAAAACCTAAAGGATTTAAATGAGTTGTAGATAGTAGCTTTTGCTTTTGTTTAGTTATCATCTCCTATTGACTTTGTTTTGCGCCAACAATTGTAAGTAATGAAATAGAATAAAAGAACAAATTTAAATAGTATGTTGCTGTTGTTAATAGTGAATTCACGATAAATCGATTTTTTTTAAAAATACTTGCGATCAATATTGGCCGATTTTATTAACGAATGTTTGGTAAAACCCTAATCGAAAACATACCTAAACAAAGGGATGAAAATATAATAATATAACTTGGGGACACAAAAATGATACACACATTCCGCTGGTGTTTCAGTACAAGAAGTGCCTTTGTATGGTAAAATCTTTCTTACATACCCAAACAACATATTCAACTGCCTCGATGAATCTGATAGGCCTGTCCTTTTCAATCTGCCAAAAGTTGAATTGTACAAACAGACAGATTGTTTCTCTTCAAAGGCTATGAATCATAGTCCAGAGTTGAGTGAACCAATTACTTTCTCACTCCCAGTGGTCTGCCTACAAACATCCACTAGACCAGGGGTCTCAAACACACGGCCCGCGGGCCAATTGCGGCCTGCGAGACGTTATTTTGCGGCCCCCACCTTACTATGAAAGTTTAATGTTACTGCGGCCCGCAAGTTTTAAATGAATGACACTCGACAGCGTTGTGTGCGGAGTTGAAGGAGTCTACCAATCACGATGTGGTATAAGGCTCTCAACAATATCGAGGGTGTGCCGTGATGGCACTGCCTTTAGTGTCAGCGCATCATCTTTTTCTCCATACTAACAGCGTGTCGGCCCAGACACATGTTTTATGAGGCTTCTGTGGACACACGCAAATGATTGCAAGACATACTTGAGGAACAGCGATACATGTCACACTGAGGGTGGTCATATTTTATTTTATTTATTTTTTAACACTGTTACAAATATGCGCCACACTGTGAACCCACACCAAACAAGAATGACAAACACATTTCGGGAGAACATCCGCACCTAAACACGACATAAACACAACAGAACAAATACCCAGAATCCTTTGCAGCCCTAACTCTTCCGGGCTACAAAAACCCCCCCGCTACCCCCAACCACGCCTCCTCCCAACCCCTCCCACTTCAAGCCCCCCCCCCCCATCTCCCGAATTCGGAGGTCTCAAGGTTGGCAAGTATGCATTGACGTCACTTGCGTGATGCAAGCAGAGAAACATTTTGCCGCTTTTCCACGACACCTGCACACGCTCTTCCTCCTTCCCTCCCTACCTCCCTCGCTCGCTCGCCCGCCTGCTCGCTCCCGCCCCCGGCGCCGCTGTAAATAGTCCGGGCGGGGAAGACGAGCGCTCCCGTAGCATCCAAAGCACTCTGCTGAAGGACCGAGCGACAATACAAAAGTGTGGTGCACTGTACCCCAGCGCTGATAATCCGACAGAGAGTCGCTGGGCGAATCAGACGTGTAACACGTTAGTGGTGATGTTAGCCCGTTCGGGGCTAATTGTGCTACCGTAACTGTAAACTCCACGGCGAATACCCCCCCCCCCCCCCCCATTGGCTCCAGACAGAGACGATTTTTGATGCAATATTTCTTTGTTGAGCACAGGGGCACCCCGACGTGTCTTATTTCATTTCATTTCTATGTATCTCCTTCATTGATGTGCATCTTTGATCGATAGACAATTATACCTCAATTATTCAATTATACATTTACACACCAATGCCTGAGAAGGAGCAGGATGAAGAAAAATCTTATATTTTCCTGCCCCCTTCAACATAATACGTAGTCTTACTTAATGATATCATATAAAACAACAATTACATCCAAATATAATGA
Organism: Entelurus aequoreus; assembly: GCF_033978785.1. Taxonomy (NCBI): domain Eukaryota; kingdom Metazoa; phylum Chordata; class Actinopteri; order Syngnathiformes; family Syngnathidae; genus Entelurus; species Entelurus aequoreus. The sequence goes on from NC_084737.1 coordinate 43,246,910, forward strand.
AAACAAACAAAAAAACACAAAAAAAACCACAGGAAGTGCAAAACTTCATGATGTACAAACCGAACAAAAAAAACAAAAGAAGTAATATACACCTCACGGGATGATACAAAACAAATACAAAACCAGGCAAAAAATAAGTCAAATAATAAATATAAAGCAAAATGTAAACACTTATGGCTGTCCATATGATCTTATTGTTCTGTCTTTATATATTTTTTCAATTGGAATATATTTTTACAATCTTTTATCTCATCGTAAAGAGAATTCCATAGTTTAACCCCCACCACTGATATGCACATTTGTTTTAAAGTTGTCCTTGAATACTGATGTTGGAAATGACCTTTTCTTCTATGCTCTTCATTCTCAGAAGTGATGACAAACATTTTTTGTAAATTTGCTTGTAATGTTTTACTTTTACCCTTAAACATGACACATAATGTCTGTAACTTTACTAGCTCCTGTAATTTCAATAAACCCGAATTAATAAAAAATATGTTAGTGTGTTCTAAGTAATCTACTTTATGAATAATCCTTATAGCTCTTTTCTGTAGTTGATACAGAGAAAGTTGCAGTGCACAAGGAATACAATTTGAAACGTCATTATACAACTAGACATGCTGAGGAGTATGCAAAATACCAGGGAGATGAGAGAGTGAACCGGGTTGCAAATTTTTAAAACCAGTCTACTGAGGCAACAAGATTTCGTCACGAAAGCAAGCGAAAAGAGTGATGCAGCAGTCAAAGCTAGCTAGCTACATGGTGAGTGAGATGGTTGCTAGGGCGGGAAAGCCATTCAAAGAAGGTGAATTCATTAAAAAGTGCATGTTAGATTTTTTTTTAAGAAATCTTTTCTTGCGGCCCAGCCTCACCCAGTTTCTGCATCCAGTGGCCCCCAGGTACATTGAGTTTGAGACCTCTGCACTAGACTGTGCTGTGGAAATACAGTTAGTTATATTGATCACACATGTATATGACAATCTAATTGAACGGTTCATACTTTTAAAACTTCAGATTTCACACTATTTCCAAATATATCAAGTTTAGCTATTTGGGCTGGACATAGGCAGTAAGTCCAACACCCAGGTTGCTCAGCCTGAAAGCATGGGATGTTTTGTCATGGTGCGACTTGCCAGCTTCTGTGCTTTATCTTAATTACAGCAGCCTAATGCACTGATATCAGTCCATTATCAAGGGGCTGGGCAATATATGAACGCGGTTGCCAGCGCACATGAATTCAAACCGACAAGGCAGGAGGGACAAAATGTTGACTGACATCCAAAATTCCTCATGAATATTCAACAAGAATTATGAACATTCTATTGAGCAAACCAGTTAGCAGTAGAAGCACGTTGTGGAGGGGCCTAAAGAGCCTAAATCTCTTGTAATGTGTGGGAGATGACAACCCGCCAAAGGATAATGTCTAGCCTTCTAGAAGAAACGCTAGTATCTGCTGCTCGCTGAAAAACTTTCCCTGGAAGCACTTATGTTGAACCCTCTTGGAGGCTTCACTACAAAGTTAGTTATTTTTCTGTAGATATTGTATGCCATCAAAAGTTGAGTAAAAGTGGGCAGTGTGATGCAAGATAACACACACACTGTGTTTATGGGTAGTTTGACTCCTTAGAAACATTGACTTCTTCTCCTTGACAGCTTTATTTTACATTTTCCTCGTCTTATTGACTCTTCTGAAGCTGCATCTACCCACCTTTTACAAAAAAATAGCTTTACTCAAATGCATAAGTCGCTAATTGAAGTCGCGATGACAGCTGTGTTTTTACCTCTGTGGCTGCAACAACCTTGAGGAGGAGCCTGTATGCCTGACTGTTGGGCATTCTGGCATTTTCAAAGACACTCTTCTCCTCTGAGAGGGTAATCTGGGCCCACTTGACATCTAAAGTACAACACGCTTTGCGAGTGTGCGTACCCAAAATGCTTCCCCTCCTCTGATAGAACAATTCTCGACTCCCAAGTGATGCAATGCTTTGGTCAGCGACTGCATTTGGCTATTAGTGAGTGACTACAGCTTTATTGATACTTACACCAATTCGCTTAATAACTTGTATCTCTCCTTGCAGCAACTGCATCACTAATCTCATTTGTTTATGTTGTTCAGTTCTGTTAGCAACAAAGCACAGCAGCTAGCGATAGCTCCTCTTTGCTGCACGGTGTGTCAAATGTTTAGCTACTCCTCGGCTTAGGCCCCGTTTACAGGTTATTCAGGGTAAATCCCACCTAACCTTATCCTTGTCCACACACACCCAATGGTCGTTTAAGACCCCCTTCCTCCCTCCATCAGCCGGCGCTACGCGACCTAATACGCATGCACGGAAAGTGCACACGTCATAGTCACCGGCAGTGTTGCTTTGTGTGCAAGTTCTTAAATGTAACTTATCTGAACAATATCCAGTGTTGTGGTATTTCAATTAACTGGAATCCAGCGTGCTGTGGGTCCCTATTGTAGTGAATCAAACCTGAGCCCATCCATCCATCCATTTCTACCGCTTAATCCCTTCGGGGTCGCGGGGGGCGCTGGAGCCTATCTCAGCTACAATCGGGCTGAAGGCAGGGTACACCCTGGACAAGTCGCCACCTCATCGCAGGGCCAACACAGATAGACAGACAAGCCATCATAAATTAATCAAATCTTTATTGGGCACAAAAGTACACAATGTGACAAAGAACATTTGACGTCACAACAATCAATCTAGGGATCTAGATATCTGGTCAGGACACTCCTCACTCTGTTGCCTTCACCTTCATTGTCCATTCGTTTTTGGTGACTTTATATACTCTGGACCTAGACGTTGAGTCCGCGACATACGTGGCGGACAATAACTGATACAGTCTGCTTTGCCAGTCCAAAAGCATTCGCCGTTTTCCGTAGTTAGTCTTCCCTCGACGGCCAGGTAATACAAAGCACATGCTACCTTTTTTATCACATCCACGGGAGCCCGCATTCTTGTTGACTCTCCTTCGACAAATGGACAAAGTTTTTTGGTAAGTAGAATCAGAGCTGACCTGGACATTTGAAAGTTGTCTTGCCGTCTGAGATGTGTTGTATCTGAAATAACTGCAATCGCTTTCTCTTAAGGTATTAATGTGTGATTTCCACAAGCGTCTGTACATGTAGAAGAATGAGAAACACAGGCTTTATTATGAAGCTGGCTGTGGCGCGTTCTTTCTGACGTCACTTCCTGTGTGGGGCGTGGTCTTTCTGGCGTCACTTCCTCTCCAAACTCAGTTTGTAAACGATCAATGAGTCCTTACAAAGCTAAGAGACGGAGATTCAAGAAATGCACGGCGCACTTACCCGTGTAAAAGATTGTCCAAGGAGGGGGACCTTAAACACTGGTTTAGTGTGGCTGAAACGAGGCTTAGGCTAAATAATTATTTGTTTAAGGGGTTATCTGGCTTAGTGTAGACATAGCCTTAAAGTGTGCGAGTAGACGCTCCATCTGTTCCCGCGCATAAGCGTGAGGCTATAAACCTAACGTTAATGAACGAAATTAACGAAAACTGCTTCGAGATAGTAATGGCTAACTAATTACTTTATAAGAATAAGCAACACGTTACGTTACTACTTACAACAAAAAGTAATCGGAGTACTCTCAACTAGGGTTGGGCGATTATATGATCGTGATCGTTGATCGCGATAAATTTGAGTTTGATCACGGTTATCAACTGTTAGCATATTTCTTTGATCAAACATGGCGGAACTGTCTGTTAGAAGTTGCCGCAGTAGTAAACAGTAGGGAAGCAACAATGCTCAGCATAATCCTGCACGGAACAATCCACCTTTATTGACCGTGATCCTATGTGTGTCTGTGAATGTGTGTGTTTGCGTGTGTTTTTGTGGAAATGTTTGTGTCCATGTTACGTGTGCGACCTCCCGTTCCACTGCGCGGAAATCAGGCCCATCACAACATAATTAATGCTCAATCACCGTTGTGCCTCTTCAATTTACACAGCTGGAAGTGCAGCCCAGAATAACAAAATAAAGAAATATGACTAACACTAGCATATAAATTTAAAAAAACATTTAGAAAGAGCAGCAGCTTTAGTGACAGGTTTTAGTTTCAATATCTGCTGCAGCGCACCAGTAATCCTGCCCTGAATGCGGACATGCAGGCACTCACAAAAGTCTCTATAGTCCCGACTGGGGGAATAAACACACCCACTAATTTAATCAGAAAAAGGCATTTTTATATCTAAATATTTTTTATCAGACGTTTGTTTCTGCAGAGGTTCAACTCCTCTGATATAACATGTAGTAAAAAAAACTCTGCACACAGACACTTTGTGTTCAAATCATTTTTGAGATTATAGATTAAAAAAACATTTTGTTCCTGCAATAATTATTAAACTTGTTTTATGTGTTGGTACACATTATTTTACAGTACCTCAAATTCGAACTGTACTTTTATTATATTCAATATATGCTACAGTATTTCAGTTTTTAAAAACTCCACAATTTGGGTCACCGCTTGCCGTTTGCCAAAGCACTGGTGAGAAGTGACGTAAAAATCTTGTAGCATTCAGTACACCACTGATACTTTGTTTACTGCAGAATGCACTTTTGATGACAAGCTAAATAACAAAAGAACTTTGAGAGAAAAAAAAAGTTGTCTTTACTCCCACAAAATGTACTGAAAAAGAAGCAAAACTGTGGCCCTAAAACCAAAGTACGGACCAGAGTGTGGGTTATCTGTACCATTGCACTTCTTGGTAGCACAATTATATATATGAACAAAATGACAGTTGTCAGCTGTGAGCATATATTAGCTCAGTCAAACACGGCGAAAATGTTTGTTACAAGATACTGCAATAGTAAACAGTAAGGATGCAACGGTAGTCGTTATAATCCTGCCTGGGACAATCCCACTTAAATTATTTTTTAAATAATCGTGATATTAATCAAGATCGGATGATATGAAAAAAATTATCGGGATCATTTTTTTTGCCATATCGCCCAGCCCAACTCTCAACACTGGTTATTTAGCCATAAAACACTTAAGCAACCTTAAGCACTTTGCACGTTTTGTTTAAGATACTGGAATATATTGTATATCACCATTCAGCCTAAAATTAGCGGGATATCAGTTCGAAATGCTAAAAATAGGTTCTGTTGTGTAGATCGCAATTCTATAGCATATTGCCCAAGAAAGAAGGTTTGTGCTGCATATTCCACAACATAACGAAACAGCACAGGTTGGGTATGATGCTATGAATGTGCAGGGAAATGAGTGTATCCTTGGGCAGTGCTGGTAGTACACTCAAAATCCTCATTTAAATAGGGTGGCTTGCACTACTTTTTTACTTGTTATCAAGAAAAGCTCACTTGCAACACGCTCACTATTGTACATGCAATATTTATAGTTTGCACATGCTATTTAGCGCTTGGTATTTTAATCGTAGTTGATCAGGCCCTTTATGTATTACCGTATTTTTCGGAGTATAAGTCGCTCCGGAGTATAAGTCGCACCAGCCGAATACGCATAATAAAGAAGGAAAAAAACATATATAAGTCGCACTGGAGTATAAGTCGCATTTTTTTGGGAAATGTATTTGATAAAACCCAACACCAAGAATAGACATTTGAAAAGCAATTTAAAATAAATAAAGAATAGTGAACAACAGGCTGAATAAGTGTACGTTATATGACGCATAAATAACCAACTGAGAACGTGCCTGGTATGTTAAGTAACATATTATGGTAAGAGTCATTCAAATAACTATAACATATAGAACATACTATACGTTTACCAAACAATCTGTCACTCTTAATCACTAAATCCCATGAAATCTTATACGTCTAGACTCTTACGTGAATGAGCTAAATAATATTATTTGATATTTTACGGTAATGTGTTAATAATTTCCCACATAAGTCGCTCCTGAGTATAAGTCACACCCCCGACCAAACTATGAAAAAAACTGTGACTTATAGTCCGAAAAATACGATACACATAATGTAAAAAAACTGCTTTTTGTCATGGGAAATGTGTTGGATCGTTCTAATATTTGCTTACAATATGTTCAATGTGTCCTAACAAATGATTGTGTAAAAGTCCGTTCATGTCAGCAATTCAACTTCAAATGTGTAACTAATATGTGATATAAACATATATATATATATATATATATATATATATATATATATATATATATATATATATATATATATATATATATATATATATATATATATACACATATATATACACATATAAACATATATATATGAAGCACTGAGATGAAAGTCTTGTGATTTTTTCCCACACATACATATTACGCTCTACAAAGGTATCGAGCACTATTTTTTGGATAATCTAATTAAGACATATATATATATATGTATATATATATATATATATATATATATATATATATATATATATATATATATATATATATATACATATATATATATATATATATATATATATATATATATATATATATATATATATATATATATATATATATACACACACATATAAACATATATATATATGAAGCACTGAGAATTGACGACCAAGTAACGGACTTCGTAATAGGAAGTGACGTACGGGGCTACGCCACTCCAAAATGGCCCTGGCCCATGTGTACTTTGAAGTGATATCATCAAAATGTCAGCGCCTTAAGGCTTCCAGCGGCACACAAAATTAAATAAGCATTCACACACCGTGACATGGATCGCACAGAGAGGCATACAGTATTTTGCTTGACCTAAAGGTTAGTAAACTGAAAATTTCGCAAACAGAGGGGTTCATAAATTGATGTTCCACTGTATGTCATTTCTGGTGGTACTATTCTCTTAAAACTATTATAAATCTACTTGTTAATTTACTGTTAATATCTGGTTATGTATGGCTGTAACATTGTTCAATCTATACTTTAAATTTAATAATCACTTCTGTTGTATTAATAGTTGATATTAGTTTTGGGCGATAGAACAAATTTTGGTATCCTATACTAAATAGTTACGGGCAGCATTGGCCATACCAATGTTGATACTTCAAATTTTCAAAATCATAAATAATTCATTTTTGATCACAATTATAATCAGACAAACAATCAGTATGATAGTGTAACAATATCTCTTATATTTTTTAATTATTTCCTACTTTTGGCTCTGATTTTAATCATTTGGTTAGCCCTTGTATATACAGGGACCTATTTCCTGAGTTTGTAAACCGTAATACAAACAGCAGAAGATGTTTTGATATAAAAAAATATCGATCCAACCACTGTGGTTTTCATCCTGATACTATGCTACTTGGTATCGTTACAGTCGATATTTGTACTGATCCGTCTACCTTTGTTTATATTCAAGAGCTGTAGCTTGCCGTTAGTATATCCCCCTACAGTGTGTAGTATAGCATGTTTAGCTAATCCTTGTACTCCAGTGATAAAAATACTTGTAAGAAATTAAATATGTTTGCCACCTTGGAGGAGATGATTGCTGACCCAGTAGTGGACTTGCACTGTGGAGGGACATAAGTTGCCAGCGAGAATGTTACTTTTACGGTTGTGGATGTGGAAGCTTGGTGAGGAGAACCCAATAGCAAGGAGGCAAGGTGAAGCAACACGGTTGTGCTGTTCACAAGGTTTATTCCAACAATGAGGGAAAGATATACAACGATCGGACAAACACAAGACAGCAAACAGAGAACTAAATACACTGACTAATTAAATAACTGAATACACCTGGACTAAACACAAGAGGAAGGAGAGAGTGGATTGGAGGAAAGCAGGGCCAGTGCAAGACACAGGTGCAACCAATAATACTAACAAGCACATGGGGGGCACAACTAGACTAAAACATCAAAAGAATAATACAAAACATAAACTAAGCCACGACACGGACAACGGATCATGACATGTGTTCGCTTGAGTCTCGCTGTCACATTTGCATGACACCGCTAGAATGTGTCATCAACATGTATCACCACGATACAACAATAGTATTAAAAGCTTTATCGTTTGCCACATTTCATCATTTATATTGTATATCGTCTGTATCGCCCAACCCTAGTATGCATTAAGTGTACATCAAGCCTTTTCTGAAGACCCAACATGATCAATACAAAGGGCACCTTCATCAATCAAGGGTCATCATTTCTCCTCATTCAACATCACAGCCACTTGTTGATGTTCACAATATGTTCACAATATGTCCAATCGAAACGCTTTCATGCCAGGTCATTTTTATGTAACAACCAAGCCGCTGAGACAAAACAAGCTCCTCTGAGTACAAACAGAACAATTAAGCAAAGCCAGTTCCCTGCCAGCACTATAACCACTTTCTGGTGTTCTAAACAACCAGACGGCCCTGCTGTCTGGAATAGTTAGGCTCCGGAATGGATAGGGAACCGGGGCGTTTCGATCAATACAGCCTCATTATCAGCTGCTTTCCATCCCGGAGAGAGAATCTCTGCGCTGATGAAGAAAGCAAACCATAATTCAATTAGATGATGGCCAAGATGCCGAAAGAGGTTTGATCCAAGCTTTCAGCCTAGATAATTAGCACACACGGTGTTTCACGAGGGCTATTTTTACATCTGAGAAGTAAGACTATGTTGTTTTGTTAATGGCACTTTTAGCCTATATAAGACTGGGAATAACATTGATTATTGCCAATTCATACATTTAATCTGGGCCCCACACTGCATGTATATTTTTATTTATTTATATTAATGGGGCGACGTGGCTCGGTTGGTAGAGCGACCGTGCCAGCAACTAGAGGGTTCTGTACCTTTTGCACCATCCTAATCAATGTCGTTGTGTCCTTGAGCAAGACACCTTATACTCACCTGCTCCCAGTGCCACCCACATGGGTATAAATGTAGTTTAAAGATGTATAATGGGTATCACTATGTAAAGCGCTTTGAGTCTCTAGAGAAAAAAGCGCTATATAAATTCCATTCACTTTACTTATATTCATACGAGCACACACACAGCTACACAAATGCATGTTAAACCTTGTCACATTTTGAAAGGTCATGTAAGGTTTAACACAATCCCTCTTTGTACGGTAGTTTAAAGTCGTGAAAAATGTGAAAGTGTACGTGTGTGTTTCTGCAGACAGGAAGAGTGAGGTCATCCAGAAATAGTGCCGGGGGGAAATAAAGCTGTTTCCTGCAGTCTTCAGGGACTTTTTACTTTGGCTCGCTGACAGCTTTATAAACCTCTTAACAAATGGTCCTTCTCTCTAATGAGGTCTGAAGTCTGAGTGGAGGGTACGAGGGGGAACAGGTGTGTCCCTAACGGTGGGTTCATAGTTGGTGTTTGCGTGAGCTAACCAGGAGTGAGTCTCTATCATTTTAATAAGCCGGGTGATCTAATCTTTACAAACCCCAACAGACTTTGCGATGCTTACAAAACTAAAAGGGCACAAACTGTGTCACACATGCACAAGGTTTAGACAGGTTTAAACACCTGTATCTGAAATTAATGTCTCTCATTGTAATTAATAGAAATTAATTGGTATTTGACCCTCCAAACCAGCACATTTCTTACATGTAGAAAAACTAACTTTTGGCTTAGATATATAGAATAAAAACAAAACAGTATTACTATGGTAGATTTTGAAGTGATGTAAGGAGAGTGGACCGCAGTCAAACAAACACACCATCAGCAGCTTTTCCATATTTCCATGTATAAATATCCGTGGTTTAGTAGGGCAGCATAATTTTGAGAAAATACCTAATTGCGATTTTTCCCTCCAAAATTGCGATTGTGATTCGATTTGCAATGTTTATACTTTATGCATATAAATGCATAAAACTGCTAAAATAACGAGTAAAGGAAACGGTGTTACTTTCAGACTGTCAATCAACATATTCTTGTCTCAAGGTGCCACACATTAGAACAATATGCAATAATTTACTTTAAAAATATTTGGCTTTGTGCAGACAGACTCAGAGCTTTTGTCTAAATCATGCTCCTAAAGAGGAACTGCTCCTTTTTTCTTTTCTTTTTTGCCAATCATTTACAATGCTTATGTAAGACAAGAACACATGTGATTTTGTTTTTTATGCATTCTAAATAGTAAATAAATGTAATCAAAAGTCCGCTTACAATGGAGCCTATGGGAGTCGCTCTATTCTGCCTATAAAAGCCCTTAAACATTGTAACACCTCCATTAATGTTGTATATACATAATGTAAGTATATATGTAATGTAGTAACAGGCACATTTATAATAGGACGTAATATTTACATATTTTGCTCATTTTAAGCATGCGTGGCGCAGTAATTTCAAAAACACATCGAACTCTCGCATTTTTCTTCAACAACATCACTGATTTTTACTCACTGCAGACTTCGAGCCAACAAACGTCGTAAAACTTACTGTCCCCGACTGATAAAATTGTGTTACGTTCCCGTTTAGATGAAGAAGGACTCATAGTCCTTGCAAAGAAAACGGGGGGTAGAACCAAGCGTCTTTTTGTGTCTTTCGCCATTTCCAATTTCCAATTTCTAAATTGGCTGTCAGAGTGTACCAGCTTGTCGGACTACGTCCTCATCCTTCTATCAAGATGAGTGACATTATTTATGATCTGGAATAAACTTAAACGAGCACCGAAGTGAGGAAGCAGCTCACCAGCCGACGGTGTCAGCATAGCCACACAAGCTAGGGATCACGGTGCCGCTATAAATAGTTTGTCTGCGTTAGCACTTATAATAACAATATCACTAATACTGTGTTAATATTCAAGTCACAAAATGTAAATAGAGTTATGATGGCGCTTTTTCAATTGTTATTTTTCGGATTTTATGGACGAAATAGTGGAGCTCCTATTGGCTCTATTGTAAGCAGACATTTATTTAAAAGTACATCCATCTTCAAAATGTTATAAAAAAGTGCAGTTCTTCTTTAAACTGAATACATAATCAATAAAAACTATACAGTGTTAATAATGTAATGTAATCTTAATTTGAGTAACCATTTAAAAGGATATAAACCTTTATTTCTCATTAGTGTATAATTGTTTACCATTGTACTGTAATTGGGAGGTAAATAAATGTGTTATCCGAATTAAATAAACAAACAAAAAAGTAAAATGTACCCCTGCCTGTAAGCAAAGTCGGACGTTGTCTTTTTGTTTGCTGCCATCACCGCATTCTCACTCATTCGTCTGTGTTGAGAGGCACATATTGCCCATCTGATTTGAAGCTGAAGTACACCCACAACAGGACATTTGGCTTTCTAACCATATTTTTTTCCTCCTAATTTTTGTTACTTTACGAAACTTTTCACGAGCTAGTCGCGAGGCTCTCTGTACGTGCGTCATGTGTGTATAACGCTGGCGGTCTCGTTGAGTTGCTCTCCGCCCACCGAGACAAAGATTGTGGATGACTGAAAAGAGGGCTCACTGCATTTAGTTAATGCGACTGTTAAATAAACGTGCTCAGGTGCTGAGCGCAATGCACCCTCTCTCCCTGTTTAAAGCGAGAGACAAAGAAACGCGAGACTCAACAATTCTGATTGGCAAACATGTTTGTCACTCAAATGTAACTCAAAAACAAAACCACAATTTCTTGCGGTTACGTTTTCGCACTAATTAAAACCTTGATGCCGATTAATCGTGCAGCCCTACTGTTTAGATACTTTTTTTACATTCTTAAAGGACATTAGTCTCATTCTGCTTCAGTATGGTGCAGACCTGCAATGATACATTCAAATTGCTTCAGTCATGTTTTTGATTATTTCTTTCTTTAATTCCGCTTCTTCTCAGCACTGTCCTTCACGCCCACTTTCTTTATTCCCATTGTCGCATCTGTGTGATCATGTTTTGTTTAAGTTATGTTCTACTTGGTTTTGGACTCTTTTTAGTTTCTGCTTTTGTCTTGTTTCCATGGTTACCCATTAGTTTCACCTGTTCCACGTTTGGACTCATTGTGCACTCTTGTTTGTCACCATAGCAACCCATTAGTTTTCACCTGTCCTCACGACTCACACACCTGTCTTTAATCATGTCTGTGTTATTTAAGTCCATTGTTTTCCTGTTGTTCGTCCTGGCGTCCTCACCCATTCATGCCATGTCCACAGTTCCTTGTCTCGTTAGTTCTTGTTTCATCTCTTGTCACGTAAGTTTTTGTTTGTTTAATGTTCATAGTTCTCCGCCATTGTGCGCGCCTTTTGTTTTCCTAGTGAAGTTTTTTTACCTCCGCTGTGAGCGCCTTTTGTTTGTACCCTTTTGTTTGTACTTTGTAGTTTATAGTTATAATTAAACTATGTCTTTACCTGCACGCCACGTTCGTTCCAATTATTTTGCACCACGGGAGAGCAAACCACGCCATAGACCAAGTCTTGACACCCATGGGAAAAAACAGAGTTATGTAGATCTCTAGCTAATGCTAATAACCCCTTAAAGTTGAGGTACCACAGTATAGTCTTAATGGGAATCTTATTGTGTCTCAGTGGCATGACACAGTGGAAGAATGCATTGTTTTAAAGAAAATACTAACTCGTGACAAAAGAGAAGCATTTTGACTGACTTTAAGGGGATTTTTTTTCTCCATTTTAAAACACTTCCTTGTCATCTACATAAACATGTAACGGTGGTTCTTTGGTCCAAATTGTGTGTGGATTATGTTTTACAGACCATCTTCAAACCACTTTCTGACCATCTCTTCAGGATGCACCCTTCTTTGGGCGCTCTTATTTACATCCCTCCACTTCGACTGTGTCTTCTCCTCATCAGCTATGTTGTAGTTTTTATCGCTTCCATATTGAGTCGACTGACAGAGGTATACGTTAGAACTATAGGCTACTTTGTAGTAGATATGGCAACAGCGGAAGATGCATATGCATGTATGAGCCAGTCTGCCCCACAAAATGAGGATAGAGAAAAAGAAAAAGAAAGAGCTTATTGACTACAACATCAAAATACAATGCCGGACTCGCGCAAAGCTCTCCAGGTAAAACTTCACCATATATGGAGATATCCGCTGATGTCACCAATGGTAAAAATGTCACAAATTGGGCAAATTCCAAATGCCTCGTTTGGAGAAATTAAGAAGGAATGCAAGACTCTTCCATATATCTCCGCCATGCATCCATGCTTTGATTTCTAATTTTCTGGACTTACGCAGATCCCAGTTACACGGGTACAGCAGGTACAATAGGTAAGAAACTTTGGTTTTGCATAATAGGTCCCCTTTAAAAGTATCAAAATGTTTCCATTTGTAAGTGAAGTAAAGAAAAGTTTTAATTGCAAATAAAACTTCATGTTTGAGGGAGTGCTTTGTGAAAAGTCTCTCCTTAAATATCATCATAAATAACAATGAGTCAGTGGGAAGCATGGTGACTGTGCAGCAGTTCAATAAATGTCACAGACTGATCAAAAGCCTTAAAATTATCGAAAACTGTATCTTTATAGAGGAAATTAACTATGTACAATGCACTAATTTTAAAATTTTACACAATGACATGCAATCTGATATATTTTGAACCACAAATACAGTTAAACTGTATATTTTAATCGGCAGCACGACTTTTAGCATGGGCCAGGAAACGCGAGCATATAACCCCAATTCTTGAGACTTTGCACTGGCTCCCTATTTATTTAAAAAAAATGTTTTTAAATGTTGCTGTTTGGTTTTAAAGCTTTGCATGGACTGGCCTTCATTATATCTCGGACATCATCCAAATTTACACTCCTGAGCGCGCTTTGAGGTCCGAAAGCCAGCTCCAGCTCGTGGTGCCCAAGACGAGACTTAAAACCAGGGGAGACAGGGCCTTCTCTGTGGTTGGCCCTAAAGCTCTGGAACACTCTGCCCCTCCATGTTCCAACTGCTCCCACAGTGGAGTGTTTTAAGTCTTGTCTTGAGACCCACTTTTATTCTCTGGGCTTGTGTGCTCCTCTGTGTTTTTTAAATTGTTATTTCTATTTATTATTTTAATTGGTTTCACCCTTTAAAATCGTTTTTTATTCATATTTATTTTTATATTGTTTTTATATTTATTTATTTAGTTTTTATTCAGTCATTGGTGGAGCTAAGGATAGTGTTTGAATCTTGTTTTTAATATGTTTGTGCAGCACTTTGGAAACATTTTTGTTGTTTAAATGTGCTATATAAATGAAGTGGATTAGATTGGAATCTCATGCTGTAGGATGACTCATTACACCTAAGCGTCACTCTTTGTGACACAACACATTTGTACTCATAACAGCAAGCCACTTGAAAGAAACTCAAAAGAAAGTTAAAAGTGGGACTAGTATATGTGCTAGAATAACTTTTACTGTTAAGTTTGCACCATCAATGAACCCAGTAAAGGAAATCATCAATTTAAACGTAAATGTTCTAAAGTAAGGTAGACACTGCTTCCCAATATTTCTGAAAGATAGAAAAGAAGACACAAATGCAACTCACCAGCTGTAAGGTGCAAATAAAAATAAGCGTGCACCGCCCGCTGCAGCAGCCCATTGTGTCCGTAATGGCAAACTCGGGAGCCGGCAGAGAAGCGCTCTGAAACCCCGCTCAGAGGAGCTCCAATAACACTCAATCTTGGTCCAGTAACCGGACTCTCATGGCTTGTCTTCCCCTCGGGCGTTGTCCTCGACCACAGACCACCACGGCGTCGTGCTAAGCGGTATAGGTATAATTTGTTACCTCCTCTCTCGGCTCCGACCGGACCGGTCTCAGCTCAGCTTCCCAACCAACTGGCTGGCAGACGGAGGGACTCGGCCGGTAGATGAAGGAAGAGGGCGGTGTTGTGGACAAGTCCACCCGGGGGCTGGGATCAGGCTTGGGGACGTCCCCTGCTCTCCTTCAGCTTTGGCTACGAAGGTAAACAGCAAAAGTTCTCGCATGTATATTTTAAATTGTTACAACTAATGCAATTTGTATTCGACTTGGTGATTGGGGTCTTTTCCTTTGATTCCTTCATTCTGAAAAGTAGTACAGTACAGGACATTGGTACCATTTGTAAATGAATAACCATGAAAATATTGACATTGATGATTTTAATTCAATGGCTACAGTGTGGCTCCGATGGAGGTGTATTATAAACGTGGGGATGGTGAAGAGCCGCCATCTTGTGGCCTTATGTTTAAATACGCTTTATGGAGCGCATTTTATACAGTGTAATTATTCAACAAGGACATTGTATGTGCTATATCGCAGTGGTGTGCCGTCAGGGCCAGCAAGGCCTTCTCTGCTGGCCTAACATACCGGTAACCAGAAATCATGATCATAATTAAAGATAAAAGCATACTTGCCAACCTTGAGACCTCCAATATCGGGAGGTGGGGGGTGGGGGGGGCTTGGTCGGGGGTGGGGGGTTGGGGGCGGAGTTGGGGGCGTGGTTATTTACAGCTAGAATTCACCAACTCGAGTATTTCATATATATATATGAAATACTTGACTTTCAGTGAATTCTAGCTATATATATATATATATATATATATATATATATATATATATATATATATATATATATATATATATATATATATATATATATATATATATATATTTATTTATTTATTTTATTTACATAAAAGAAATACTTGAATTTCAGTGTTCCGTTGGCTATTCATTAGATCAGTGGTTCTCAACCTTTTTTCAGTGATGTACCCCCTGTGAACATTTTTTTAATTCAAGTACCCCCTAATCAGAGCAAAACATTTTTGGTTGAAAAAAATAGATAAAGTAAAGTACAGCACTATGTCATCAGTTTCTGATTTATTAAATTGTATAACAGTGCAAAATATTGCTCATTTGTTGTGGTCTTTCTTGAACTATTTGGCAAAAAAGATATAAAAATAACTAAACTTGTTGAAAAATAAACAAGGGATTCAATTATAAATAAAGATTTCTACACATAGAAGTAATCATCAACTTAAAGTGCCCTCTTTGGGGATTGTAATAGAGATCCATCTGGATTCATGAACTTAATTCTAAACATTTCTTCACAAAAAAATAAATCTTTAACATCAATATTTATGGTACATGTCCACAAAAAATCTAGCTGTCAACACTGAAGATTGCATTGTTGCATTTCTTTTCACAGTTATTTTTGACAGACATTTAAAATAAAATCTCACGTACCCCTTGGCATACCTTCAAGTACCCCCAGGGGTACACGTACCCCCATTTGAGAACCACTGCATTAGATGGCAGTATTGTCCTGTTTAACTTCTCCGTTCATGATGAGTATATCATTTCGGCCACCGTGTTCAATGGAGAAGTCTGTTCTACATATTTACAGGCAACATACACCTTCCCCTTCGAACTGTCCTGGATGAACTGAAATTCTTGTTTCCATTCGTTTTGGAACTTGCAAGCGTATTGGGAAAGCGGACGTGAGAACAGGCTGTCCCCACTCAGTCTCAGGTCCGCATTGAGCTGGAGGGGGCGCGGCCTCCAGCTCCGGCTGAATACCGGGAGTTTGTCGGGAGAAAATCTCTGCCGGGAGGTTGTCGGGAGAGGCGTTGAATACCCGGATTCTCCCGCTAAAAACGGGAGGGTTGGCAAGTATGGATAAAAGTAATTTTTAATTTACTTTCACTAAATATCTAAAAGTATTCAAATTATCTTCGTGTCATATTATGCTCCTTCCAGCTGTTGTTTTTAGGTTATAGAGTTTTTCTCTAATCAGAATTCAGATAGCTTATGTGGCCATGCTGTACCAAATCTGCCAGAGCCTTCAGAATCAACAATGCAGGCGTCTTTGCACTGTAAGTGAACGGGCACAAACACTTGACAGACAGTTGTGATAACCAATCAGATAACGAGTTGTTGTCAGTATGGCCTTCTAGCTGGCCGAAGGCAGATATATATTGTGACGTTATGAGCTAGGTAACATAAGAACTCGATTACCCAGCATGCCACAGTAGTGAAGAACATGCCACCTGCAGCAAGATGTTTTTGATGAGCAGGCTGTGGAGTAAACTTTAAGAACTCAACACGCCTCGTCTGCATCTTTTATTATTAGACAAGACAACACATATATTTGCAAGGCCATTTTCAAGAAGGATATTTAAAGACAAACTACATCTTGTGATACCCCGGAAGCTTGAATGGGTTCTACAAATTGTGAGTTCAGATATTTTATTTCTTAATTTTTTCTTGTTTAAAATGTTTTTTGCAATTTTAATTTTGACAGTACCACATAAGATATGTTTTAAATGCTGATGTGGGTTTATTGATTTTTAAATGCACCAGAAAATAACCCGTTTTGTACACGGTTGTAGTGCATAAATGTGTTTCTGTATAGTATTTCTCCAGCAATGGTCATGTGGTGACATAAATAATGGTATTTTGAGAGGTAATCATTGGACACAGGACATCACTGAAGGCCTAGGTGGGAAACGCACGGCCCGCCACTGGTATATACATCATAACTGTATATGCATAATGATGTACTTTATAGCAGTGGTGTGCCATCAGGGCCAGCAAGGCCTTCTCTGCTGGCCTAACATAACCAGATATCATAATCATAATTAAAGATACAATTATTTTTTTATTTACTTTCCCTAAATATCTAAAAGTATTCATATTCTCTTAATGTCATATTATGTTCGTTCCAGTGCTGTTGTTTTTAGTTTTAGTTTGTATCCAATCAGAATTCAGTTATCTTATGTTGCCATGCTGTATGAAATCTTCCAGACGCCTTCAGAATCAACAATGCAGGCATACATACACTGTAAGTGAATGGGGACATACAGTGATAGACAGTTGCAATAGCCAATCAGATCACGAGTTGTTGTCAGTAAGGTATTCTAGATGGCCTCACGTTGAACGTGACATTTACGCGTCCTTTGATTGGATACTTACCGGGATCGTTAGCGGATTAATTTGAGAACACATATAGTTGAGAGACAGTTGCGATAGCCAATCAGATCACATGTTGTTGACGGTAATAAGCTGTTTTGTTACAACTAAAAGTTGTAAAGTCTTGTGGTTAAAGTGTGTCATGCTTGTCAATTAAATAAATACACATTTTAATTATATTTGAGAAGTGTGTACTTTGAATCAAACTTTATTGACCGGAAGTTGCATAAACCAAGCAGATAAATTTACGGTATATGTTTTAATTGCTGATGCGTTTTAATTTATTTTTAAATGCGCCAGAAAATAACCCGTTTTGTATACTGTTGATGTGTTTCAATGCCCAGTAGGGCGTAAATGTGTTTCTGTATAGTATTTCTCCAGCAATGATCATGTGGTGACATCAATCATGGTATTTTGAGAGGTAATCGTTGAAGTCGGAGCTCACTGAAGACCTAGGTGGGAAACGCACGGCCCACCACTGCTATGTAAGTATCATATTTGCTCACAAATGAGCTGTAACTTTTGTAAACTCACTTGACAATGTTATCATTAGTACAAAATGATCATGGAGACTTTTCTGAAATGACTAATAATATTATTAAGGGCATGGAGATGGAGGGGTATTAATGTTGTACAGGGGCTCCAAGCATAAGGTGGCTTTGGGCTTTTATAAAGTTAGAGATTATTTCTATCTTTAAGTTATCAATCCATCCATTTTCCTGTCATTTAAATATGTAAATTATCCATCCATCCATTTTCTCTTGCGACAAGTTGCCACCTCATCGCAGGGCCAACACAGATAGACAGACAACATTCACACTCACATTCACACACTAGGGCCGATTTAGTGTTGCCAATCCACCTATCCCCAGGTGCATGTCTTTGGAGGGGGGAGGAAGCTGGAATACCCGGAGAGAACCCACGCAATCATAGGGAGAACATGCAAACTCCACACAAAAAGGGCCTGGGAATCAAACCCAAGACCTTCATGCTGTAAAGCACAAGATCTAACCACCATCGTGCTTCCTCAGCATCCTACATAATAATATAAAAGAATTGTGGCCTGTAATGTTCAATAATTAGGTTGCTTAAATCAATACACTCTAAGAACGTCTAAATGCCTATAACCCCCTATCAAAAATGCAAAATGGTTTGTTCCACCTGTATAGGGCAAACCCAACATGGAACACTTAACTCAACACAGATGTCATAATGTCATCAAAGACCACCTTTAAAGTAGGAATGTTACCATGGTGCCGCATAGATGCGGTAGTGGTGACCCCAAGATGCGTAGACAGGAGACAATGTGCAGGTAAGAAGAGTCTTTAATACTTAAACCAGAAGTTATAGTGCAGCAGGGAAGTGCACAACAAGCGTAGGAAAAGCTTGACAACTCATGAAACCAGCAATTATGTACAAGCAATGATCCAACACTGTCTGCAGGGCTCGCTGGCATATAAAGAAGCTGGATTGGCAACTCGGAACAGCTGTGCTCAAATTGTGAATTGAGTGGTGGAGACAGAGAGGAAGCACAACTAAAATAAGAGCACTGGAAAGGAGAGAAATACATAAAATAATGGAACACAAGACGGTATCAGACCTGACATGACGGGCCGTGATAGATGTAACAATATGAACATTTTATTTCACAGTTATCATTAATATAGCAGTATTTGTGGAATGTGCTCAAAATGTACACACACTGAAATCTTTTGACAAAGTAATTTTTTTAATAACTAAAATAAAAAGACACACTGTTGTTTTGCGTGTTTTGTGCTCCTTATGCTTCACTGATAGTGTTTTAGTCTTAGTATTTTGTCTGTTTTAATGGCTAAACTTTTATTGATTGAAATATTGGTTTGTACTGTATACGCACTTTAAGATTCATTTAAATGAAAAGTGCTTAATACAATTTAATTTCAATGTATTAATATTATTTATTATTTCTGGCAGGCGTTATGTCTTCAGCGGTCCTTGAACGCAGCGTAAAAACACCTCTGTCTCGTATTCCTCGGAGTATTGAACGATCTCTTGGTTCTAAGAAGGTAGCGCTTGTAGGTTCAATGTCCACAAGTGAATAACTTAGTTTTTCAGATAGCATTGTGTTTATATAAGATTAGATTGGTTGTATGTTGTTTTTTAATGGGGAAATACGTTAATGTGTTCAAATGAAACAACAAAGAATTAACACATAACAAACAATTGAAGGACAGTGTAGAAGCTGTTATTATATAACTATTACACTATTATTTTGTACAATACCCACTCAGGCTTCACCTTTGCATATTATTAATATTTGGAATGTATTTGCTTGAAATATATTTCCCAAATAATGCACACTGGATTTAGTTAGTCTTTTCCCTGATGAAGAAAAAAATTAAAACTTACTAAACAGAAATGTTTTTCATAGAGGATATCTTTAACCATACACAATAAGTTAAAAGTACCACTGATAGTCACACATACACTAGGTGTGGTGAAATTACCCTCTGCAAAAAGGGTGATTGCAAAATTTTTGGTTGATTAGACCCATCCATCCATCCATTTTCTACCGATTGTCCTGTTCAGGGTCGCGGGGTGGATGATTAGACCACTTTTTTAATATATACTGTATTTTTTACACATTTTTATGTATATTGAATACATGTTAACTTGCATTTAACATATTGTAGCAAATGGATAAGCTGTTGTAGCAACTATTACATAAAATTAAAACCATGATGGCATGAACATGTGTATCATTTGAATTGTTTAGTGTTGAATACACAATGCCAAGGTACCTGTGTACGTGGCGTTTGGCCCAGTTTAAAAACAATTTCATGCATACCCATTCTGGGCTTAAATGTTTTATTAATTTTTGGGACCTTATTGATTTATTTGAATGTGTCTTTTTCTTGGATGGCATGAACATTTATTTTCAATGATTACTTCAATGATGTGCTCAAGTTCGAATTTGTTTTAGATTTTCTTATTTGTACAGGGTCAGAATTTTACATGTATGCTCAAATGTATACATATAGGAGGAGGAACATGCGGTTAGAAGAGGCAGGTGAGGCAGGGTCATGATTAAAAATAATTTTAAAAAATGTAAAAGAAAGAAAAATGATACCATAAAATAAATATGAATATTTGTTCATTGAACTGAGTTATAATTGTATATTGTATATGATTACAATCTTTTTTAAAACATTTTTAAATACAAATCCCTAAATCTGCACATTTCCTAATCAAATTCAGGGCAGAAACCTGAATGAGGCTTCTTCGAGTCTTTCTGCTACTTAGTGTGCAAGGGACCTTTTCCTCTTAGTGCACTGCTGCGCTGACAGCATTTCACCAATATAATGTTTAGTTTGCAGAAACATTTGTACAGTGTAATAGATCGTGTGACATCATTACACCTGCTAATCGTACAATTATAAACAGAAAAATCTTACAAAAAGGAATGCAGCGTCCTTTATGAAGAGGCGAGGGCATGCATTAAATGAGCTGGCTTGTTGCTGCCATCTTTCCACAGCGAATCACTGTTTTAGTGGACGGTGAACTAAGTATAAAATAATACTATGAAGCGGCTCACAGACTACATAGTCTTAAAAAAAAATAAGCAGAACTTCCTGGAAAAAATATGGGTATGGACTATTAAAACAAATGGGACGGTGTGGTGAAGTTGGTAGAGTGGCCATGCCAGCAATCGGAGGGTTGCTGGTTACTGGGGTTCAATCCCCACCTCCTACCATCCTAGTCATGTCCGTTGTGTCCTTGGGCAAGACACTTCACCCTTGCTCCTGATGGCTGCTGGTTAGCGCCTTGCATGGCAGCTCCCGCCATCAGTGTGTGAATGGGTGAATGTGGAAATACTGTCAGAGCGCTTTGAGTACCTTGAAGGTAGAAAAAGTGCTATACAAGTATAACCCATTTATTTATTTATTTATATCAAATTAACTAAATACATTAACATTGATTAGAGCATGATAAGTTAAACTTTAAAATAATGTCAGTATCACACTGACTTCACCACTTGTTACCTTTACATACAGTCACCTAAAACGTGTCTCTACTGTCTCTTTGGCAGCATAAAAGGAGTTGTTATAGCACTCATTGGATAATAATATTACTCGCTTGCATGATTTAAATTAACTTTAAAAAAGACCCCAATTTTAACACAAATGTAAGTTTATTGTCAGAATGTCATCCAGTAAGATGTTTTAAATGTTTTACTTAGAAATACATCATTTATTTTCTCATAACTTGGTAATGGTTTTATTTAATGTCTAGTCTGGGTGTATTTTGAAGTGAAATTTGCCAGCGAGCACACCAGTGGGAGTCTCCTCACTCATCTTTGCACTGACGTGTGCATTCACTTGATCCCTGACCGTAAAGTAACCTGCTACGACGCCTTTTAGGTAACCATCCACATTTACGGTAAAAGAGCATGTACAGTCAAAATAAACTGTGTGATTAATCTGCATACATACATTATTCATGTGATAATTTTTGAGATTAATCAAATAAGTAAATGTGTTATTTTTGTCAGCCTTAATTTGTATGTGATATATATAGGAAAAGCAGTGTCTTGAAGTTCAACATGTGTTTAATGCATTAAACCCTCACTTTCAGTGTAATTTTGCATTAATTCATATTATATAATTTACACTAACTATACGGTGTTAAAAAAGCTTAACAATTGATTGTGACCGCGTTGACCTTTATTTATCCAGGAAAAGACATTCGCGCCCATGTCATTTTTATACTAATGTTTGTTTCCTTCTAGATAGATGCTGCTCAATGCAATACATAATAGAAGAGATGTTAAAAGCAACTCTTGGCCACCGCCTCCTTCTCCGTGCTCAGAGTGCCCAGAGGAAGTTCCCACCTCCTTCCTCAGCTTGATAAATCTTTTATGCCTCTGCTGCCCGAGCAAGGGAACACTTCACTTGCCATTTCATCACACACATCCCGACATGGTGCTCCTTTATGATGCCGCTGACGACCCTTGAAGCCCTCCTCTATACCCACATCTCACTCGTCCTTGTCGCTGAAAATAACATCGAGATATTTATGGGGTAAATTTGAATGAAGCACTTCTAGTCATTCTGAGAGTAACATGGCTAGTTTAAAGTGGAGAAGGGGTAAAGCAGAGCATGCAAATGAACAGCATTCATCTTTGGTATCTGCAAGTTGTTTACACTGCAATATAGTTTTATTTTTGTCACGAATGGTAGTGGTTCTGTGCAGATGTTGTGGGTTTCCTGTTTGATGTGCGTGCCTGTTGACTAGTCAAGTGTGGTGTCAGTCTTTCAGTCAATAGGTATAAGCTCCAGCATGCACTGTAAAAAGTACCAGGATTTCACCTCATTTAACTGTTATTTCACTGTAAATTACAGTATTGGTTACTGTGAATGTAATGCAATTTTTAGCCAGTACTTTGCTGTGAATTTACAATGAAAATGTCTGCAGTTAGTACGGTATGTATTACAGGTTATGAAAGTGTGATGTGGAAACGCATTGCAATGTGGGTCTTGCTGGTGTCTGAATCGCTTATTTACATGGCTGAATGCAAGACTGTGTTAAAGTTTAGTATTTTTTCTTTAACAAGTTCAAAACATGGTGTGAACGTGCAGCATCATTTACTGCCACAATTGTGGTCATGATTGCTTCGAGAAAAAAAAAAAGATTTGGTAAGATTTTTCTCATTTCCAGCTTGAAACCAAAGCCGAAGAAAGTCGGGTTACAAAGCTAATAAAGAGACGATGAATAGCCTGGATGGCAGCCGTGAGATGATCAAAAATCACCTTTAACACCATCACCTAGTATAGTACATTTTGGCATTTTCACCCTGGTGTGTTTGAATGAAAGCATGTTTTATTGTGTTTTATATGTGGTAATCTGAAATGTCCTTGCTCATTTCTATTGTCTGCACCATGTTCACTCTCTCTCTCGTCCACAGTATGGAGTGCAGCTGACGCAAGGCAGCAGCACACACCTTACATTGATTAGAAGCAGCCTATTTTAAATGGCTGCTGACGGCCTGTGAGCGCCGGAACTTTGTCATTGCCTGCAACCTGTTGGTCGTGCCAAGAGAACTCACTAGTTCGTCGTGTACCATTCATCTCAGGTTGGCCTGTATTATTCCTAGCCTTGTCTAGCGTTTTTATTTTGTACCTAATCTATTTACTTCTTTCATGAAGTATGTTTTCCTAGCCTTGTCTAGCGTTTTTATTTTGGTACTTTGTTTTTTCTATTCAACTTCTTTCGTGAAGTATTTTTCCTAGCATTGTCTAGCGCTTTTAGTTTTGTGTGTTTTTTCTCTTAGTAGTTTTTTACATGGTGTGTTTTTTGTGTTTTCCACCATCGCCTTTGTTTTGCTACCTTGTGCTTCCGCCTAATAAAAGGAAGAACAATTGTATACACAATTCGTCTCTGCATCCTTGGGATCCACCTCACCTATTCCTAACATTATACATTGCATTTAAGTAAGCTGTTAGCCTTAGCCAAGCTAGCAGCAGGCGACAAAACAACGTGAAGTATTTTGGAAAAAAGTATTATGTCTGTTTAGTTTTAGTCTTGGGTAAGCACAAAAATGAATGAGTATTAAAGGTCTACTGAAACCCACTACTACCGACCACGCAGTCTGATAGTTTATATATCAATGATGAAATCTTAACATTGCAACACATGCCAATACGGCCGGGTTAACTTATAAAGTGCAATTTTAAATTTCCCGCGAAACTTCCGGTTGAAAATGTCTATGTATGATGACGTATGCGCGTGACGTCAATGGTTGAAACGGAAGTATTCGGACACCATTGTATCAATACAAAAAGCTCTGTTTTCATCGCAAAATTCCACAGTATTCTGGACATCTGTGTTGGTGAATCTTTTGCAATTTGTTTAATGAACAATGAAAACTGCAAAGAAGAAAGCTGTATGTGGGATCGGTGTATTAGCGGCTGGCTGCAGCAACACAACCAGGAGGACTTTGACTTGGATAGCAGACGCGCTATCTGACGCTAGCCGCTGACTGCATCTATGATCAGGTGAAGTCCTTCGTCGCTCCGTCGATCGCTGGAACGCAGGTGAGCACGGGTGTTGATGAGCAGATGAGGGCTGGCTGGCGTAGGTGGATAGCTAATGTTTTTAGCATAGCTCTGTGAGGTCCTGTAGCTAAGTTAGCTTCAATGGCGTCGTTAGCAACAGCCTTGTTAAGCTTCGCTAGGCTGGAAAGCATTAATCGTGTAGTTACAGATCCATGGTTTAATAGTATTGTTGATTTTCTGTCTATCCTTCCAGTCAGGGACTTATTTCTTTTGTTTCTATCTGCAGTTAAGCCCGATTCTATCACGTTAGCTCCGTAGCTAAAGTGCTTCGCCGATGTATTGTCGTGGAGATAAAAGTCACTGTGAATGTCCATTTCGCGTTCTAGACTCATTTTCAAGAGGATATAGTATCCGAGGTAGTTTAAAATACAAATCCGTGATCCACAATAGAAAAAGGAGAAAGGGTGGAATCCAATGAGCCCTTGTACCTAAGTTACGGTCAGAGCGAAAAAAGATACGTCCTGCACTGCACTCTAGTCCTTCACTCTCACGTTCCTCATCCACGAATCTTTCATCCTCGCTCAAATGAATGGGGTAATCGTCGCTTTCTCGGTCCGAATCGCTCTCGCTGCTGGTGTAAACAATGGGGAAATGTGAGGAGCCTTTCAACCTGCGACGTCACGCTACTTCCGGTACAGGCAAGGCTTTTTTTATCAGCGACCAAAAGTTGCGAACTTTATCGTCGATGTTCTCAACTAAATCCTTTCAGCAAAAATATGGCAATATCGCGAAATGATCAAGTATGACACATACAATGGAACTGCTTTCTCCGTTTAAATAAAAAAAAATCATTTCAGTAGGCCTTTAAATAGCGCAGTGATCAAAGTATTTTTTATTTTTTTCAGGGACACCTGCTTATAAAATGAGACTAGGCACCCTCTCTCCATCTCGGACACATAAGAGATGAAATTGTGCGCAATTTAAACAGAGGACAATGAACCCTAACACACATTTCGGTCTAAAAACTGACTGAATTGACAAAATATATACAAGTTTGGCTCCAACAATGGCGGCAGCTTACTCAAATCTCTTGTCCAATGGACATGCTCATACGGATCAATTCCACCAATTTAACTTATTTTTTCGAAGTAGCAAGGTACGGTCAATTAATTTTTTTATTTTTTACAATCTATTTTAATCTAGTTTGTTATTCTCTCTCAAATTACTGAGGAGACAGTACAGCCATGTAAAAAAAAAACTTACATCCATCAAAAATGGCTACCGGGCACCCACAATGCATTGCGAGATCACACGCCCTTTCGAGCCCTATATATAATACATGCCATACTATATTGTTAAATTTAACAAATTATATTTTCAAAAGTGATACACAACTGTTCTTGCAGGTTCAAACTATGTACAGTATTTTGTTTTGCACTGCATGTTTGTGTAAAGATGGCAGTCTTGGCAGCGCTTACACTATATTGCCAAAAGTATTTGGCCACCTGCCTTGACTCACATATGAACTTGAAGTGCCATCCCATTCCTAACACATAGGGTTCAATATAATGTTGGTTCACCTTTTGCAGCTATAACAGCTTCAACTCTTCTGGGAAGGCTGTCCACAAGGTTGCGGAGTGTGTTTTTAGGAATTTTCCACCATTCTTCCAAAAGCGCATTGGTGAGGTCACACACTGATGTTGGTCGAGAAGGCCTGGCTCTCAGTCTCCGTTCTAATTTACCCCAAAGGTGTTCTATCCGGTTCAGGTCAGGACTCTGTGCAGGCCAGTCAATTTCATCCACACCAGACTCTGTCATCCATGTCTTTATGGACCTTGCTTTGTGCACTGGTGCACAGTCATGTTGGAAGAGGAAGGGGTCCGCTCCAAAGTGTTCCCACAAGGTTGGGAGCATGGAATTGTCCAAAATGTTTGGGTATCCTGGAGCATTCAAAGTTCCTTTCACTGGAACTAAGGGGCCAAGCCCAACTCCTGAAAAACAACCCCACACCATAATTCCTGCTCCACCAAATTTCACACTCGGCACAATGCAGTCCGAAATGTACCGTTCTCCTGGCAACCTCCAAACCCAGACTCGTCCATCAGTTGCCAGATGGAAAAAATTGATAAGTGATTAGGACACCTGATTTTGATCATTTGGATCCGTGGCCAAATACTTTTGGCAATACAGTGTAGCTGCAGCTCAAGTGGGCCAAATGACAACATTTTAACCTGCCATGTCAGTGTAAGCTTGTAATAAAAGTATTTTTATAACGGAGCCTTAACTTGATGGCTGCATTATAGTGACTACTCACTCATTCATAAGCGCATGTTTTCTGAACGTGTGCAGCGAATGAGTGCTTCCTACATGCCTGCCAGTATAGAGGCTAAAATAAGGTCACAGTTAGAGTGCTATAGAAGCATTAATGGAAACTTTCCCTGCGTTCCCATTTTGGCTAGTTTGGAAAACACCTAACAACCTAACCAAATATATTTGTGTGTGTGTGTGTGTGTGTGTGTGTGTGTGTGTGTGTGTGTGTGTGTGTGTGTGTGTGTGTGTGTGTGTGTGTGTGTGTGTGTGTGTGTGTGTGTGTGTGTGTGTGTGTGTGTGTGTGTGTTTGCGTGAGTGTGTACATAACTCTTATTTATGACAAGTGTGTCCAAGTCTCCCCGCGGGGCTGCTGCTCTCTGCAAAGAGGCTAATGTGAAGCGACAGGACAGCCAGTGGTGCTCTGCTCTGAGGGGACCCGCATTGTGAAGGAGACCCAGCAGTCTGGCCCAGAGTGGACAACAATGGGGAAAAAAAAAGACCTCCAATGGACGCGGCTTTTCTCTCTTTCAAGGCGTACAATAGTGTCGCCTTTATTTGTGTCTTCTAGCCTCTCAGAGTCTCCGCTGTCACTTAAAACGAGGCAAATGTTGTCATGCAGAAACGGTCAGGAAGATTTGGTTTTGCAGTTTTAAATGTTACAAATGATGTTTTTTTTCATGATGAAAGGATAGACGATAGAGCACAGTGCATCTCACCCTAATTAAACACCACATACTAGCTTTAAATCATATATTCTCCTATAATCTATTTTTCAAACTACTTCTGTCTGACAAATACATAGAAGCCTACTGTTTTTAGAACCATCCTTGTAAAAGTGTAATTCTATGCAAGTGCTCTTGGGGCAGAATATCATCTGTTTCTTTCACCATTTCATGTGGATGAGGAATCAACTCAAGAGTTAACTGGCAAAAATCACCTTCAGCAAGGATAATTAAACAGTTAGGCTAAAACTATTGCACTTAAATGAAGCATCATCATTAATTAGTGGGTTTCTATATACAGTACACCCTTGCAGAGGTTCAATGCTCCCCTCCAGTTTTCTCAGAGTTGATGACATCATACTTTTTGCTGCTGAGACGTGCATTCAGCAGTCCTTGCAATGCTAACACTGGCCGCTTGGAGGCCGCCGTGAAAGAGTTTAAGTGAATGGATGCCTCAAGTAATGCGTCAAGTTAAACAGAAGAAGGGGAAAACACAGGACATGAGTTGAACCATTTCAACATAAAATCGATGACTAAAGAACGTTCACTTGAAAATTATGACGAACATGTCTCGGATATCACTCATGCCAGATTTTAATTTGGATTATTGTTGATGTGTATTATTTTTTAAATTTGGAAAGTGATAACATTATAATTGAAAAGCTTACAACTATAATGATGGCATTTACTGACTAGTAAACAAAATAAATGTGTTCTTGTTGAGGACCTGATAATTGGGACCCAAATAGTGCCTAAATTAATTGAATGAAACAAATTATTTTTACGAGGTTTTTATTTATATGTCAAGCACTTTGAATTGTCTTGCATAGAGGTTGTGCTATTAAATAAACTTGCTTGATTGCCTTTCCTAAACAAATCTACATTCCTTGTAAAATTATTCTAAATACAATTATAAATATACTTCCAGAGAACAGTCTCGATCAATTTGGACTTCCTATAGACTGTGCTCTGTCGTGTCTGCTCTTGTTTTGAAAGGTTGGACCGGCAGTGAAGGGCTGAGGTGGCTGGTCGTCGTCACGTGGTGCTGCCTGCTTGATGGAGGCTGAGCAGGGAGGAAGGAGGCGAGCCCCTTTCTCTTTGCGCGTCAGCATCCCTTCAAATTGCTGCTGTCACTTTCCAGCTGCAGACACGGACGACTGTGAAGCAAAAAAAAATATTCTAAACAAATGTTGCTATTTTAACCTAGCGGCTCCTTTTTCCCCCTGACGACAAGCATGTTTAACGAAGGGGGGCTGGAGCCTGGCCAGGAAGAATAGCCTAGCGATGTTCAAGGCATCTTGTCCCAGGAGTTGACATCCTCAAAGCTGGCTTCGAGACACAGAAATGCTCCTTTAAGACACCAGCAGGTCGAGTGAGTATACAATCTCTCATGTATGTGCATGCAAATGTCAATTGTTGATTGAACCATGCTGTATCCACCCACTTGACCAATCAATCCTTATGTTTGAAGTGCATCATATACGATTGGTCATCCATGTGATAAAGTTGCTTTGATCATTTGGAAATGGTGCACCCTTTACCCTCCCTCTTGAGCACGCAAACCTCCAACCCGTGGAATGCACGCGTGGAGATTTTGCATCATGCAGTGCATTGCACACAGTAAACTTTTGATCAAAGTCATTGTGCACTGCACACATTGTGAGCCTAATTAATACAGCCTTAGTCAGGGGCCCTCCTATCACAGACACTTACCTGTAATCCGCTGATGACCCACAGGGTGTGGGTTGCCTAAAGATGAGAGAGAAACACCAGTCACTGCAGGGTGGGTTCACTATAGACCCTCAGTTTATGCACATCAGGGATGACATTTAAACATAATGTAAAATCCAAACTTTACTATAGATGATAAACTATATATAAACATCAGGGCAGTTCAACTGGCGGCCCGGGTGCCATATCTGGCCCTGTAATGAAACCATACCAGCCCCCAGGTTTAGTTCAAAAAGGTAGACAAACATTTTTGTTGCACATTCCTAACAGAGTCGTTTATAGAGAGAGTACGGACAACCCGGTTTCAAGCGATCTTCTCAATGATTGGTCAAAAGGCATTCAAGTGACTACAGAATGGCATGTTACGTACCAGTTTAAAGCCGCAGCTAAGCGACTCATTATACATTCATTATACATGTCTTTGAATTGAAGAGTGTTTGCTGTGTAAACATGCCCTAATGTGCGGCATGAGAATGCACCACTCGCAAAAAAGTAAGTAAGTAAGTAACATTTATTTGTATAGCACCTTTCGCAGACAAAAAAGCTAAAAAAGCATGATTCATTCTGTAGTCAAGGTAAATAAAATTAGGAAGCCTTGACTCGCCACAGCAAAACCTATCAAAAAAATTAAAAATAGCAAAAGTAAAAGCAGCATCATTAACTGCCACAATCGTGGACATGATCGCTTCAGGAAAAAAAAGATTTGGTGAGATTTTTCTCATTTCCAGCTTGAAACCAAAGCAGAAGAAAGTCGGGTTACAAAGCAAATGAAGAGACGGGTACTCTGGCTTCCACCCACTTCCAAATACATGCACCTGGGGATAGGTTGATTGGCAACACTGAATTGTCCCTAGTGTGTGAATGTGAGTGTGAATGTTGTCTGCCTATCTGTGTTGGCCCTGCGATGAGGTGGCGACTTGTCCAGGGTGTACACCACCTACCGCCCGAATGCAGCTGAAATAGGCTCCAGCACCCCCCGTGACCCTGAAAGGGACAAGCGGTAGAAAACAATAGATTGGAGGCAGACACCACAGTTGACATACTTTACACAAAAGTCATGATTTGTCCGTAATTGTTATTATTATATGTTATTTTGACAAAATAATAGCATGTTTATGAGCTGTAGTAAATTTAGAGCTATATTTAGACTTATTATTTTGCTTTATTTCATCAGGAAAACGAACGTCAATGTAGGGCTGGGCGATATATCGATTTACTCGATATATCGCGGGTTTGTCTCTGTGCGATATAGAAAATGACTATATCGTGATATTGGA
The DNA here is from genome assembly GCF_033978785.1 of Entelurus aequoreus. Classification (NCBI taxonomy): domain Eukaryota; kingdom Metazoa; phylum Chordata; class Actinopteri; order Syngnathiformes; family Syngnathidae; genus Entelurus; species Entelurus aequoreus. The sequence continues at coordinate 43,277,773 of NC_084737.1, forward strand.
GTATACGTTCTCACGCAGTTGCTTTTAGCTGCGGGGCATTAAACTGCATGCGTTTCTCACTCTTTCCTGTCTATCCTTCTCACAGAGACTTTAAAACAAGCGCACCTTCTTACATACGTCATACTGCCACGTAAGCAACGTCACACGCTCCCGCGGAGCGAGAGGTAGCGACATGGTAACGTTAGCTGTGATGCTAACAGCTAACGGTGTGGTTTGAGTGGTAATACGAGAGAAAGAAGGTGCAAATCTGGTAACAAATGGAGGAATAATTAATTCCCAAGAAAAACAGCACGGGGTCCATCGTCTGGCGGTGGTTTGGCTTCAAGCGGGAATATGTCTTTACATGTCAACATCTCCGTGCGGTGCCACACCAACTAAATGCCGAAGCAACTATTTCCACATCAACTCCGTAGGACATATACTATTTGATATGCAGCTCATTTTTATGTGACACTTATTGAAATATTTTGTGTGTCATCATGCACAAAAGTGCACTTATAGCTTGTTTTAAAATGTCTCTGACAATCTTGCACTTTCTGTTTTGGAAATGACATGAATGTTTGTGCCACTGCTTAATAAGTGTTTAATAAATACAGTTTTGCTAAATTGACTTAGTTGTGATTTCCCTCTCTGCATGAAAGTTTAAAATGAGCATATATTAATGCAGTATGAACAAGAATGTTTTAATGTAGACACATAGAACCATCATACTGCTGTGATTATATGTATCAGGTGTTCATTCAAGGCTAAGGCAAAATATCGAGATATATATCGTGTATCGCGATATGGCCTAAAAATATCGAGATATTAAAAAAAGGCCATATCGCCCAGCCCTACGTCAATGCATGCATACAGGCACAGCCGCACACGTTCAAGGTACCAAACATGGCGCCTCTCGTTTAGTTGTCCATACTCTCTCTATACAAGACTCTGATTGCTAAAAACACTATAGAGGAAATTGGACCACTGTAAACACATTGGCAGATGTTTGCATTGACATTTTAACCTTGCTAGCAAACATAAAACCCTGGGGACCAAACTTGTGATTAATTGAGGCGTTCCTTAAGGCACCCCTTAAAGTCCTCTCTTTTTTGACAGTTAGACATTTTTTTCATAATGTGATTTTATGTAACTAAGGTGTTACTGTAGCTCGTTTACTTCAGATGCAGTCAATAGTAATTTGTTCAACTGCTTTAGTTATACTATTGGTGTTCACTAAGGTTCCATATTAGGTCCTTTCTTTTTCATCATTTAAGCTAGTAAACTGGTGGCCCGCAAGGTCACTTAAAAAAAACTTGTGAGATACTCACATTTTTGCAGAAAGTTCTTAAAAACAGCAGGGCGCTCCTGTAAGTCTGACACAATAAATAGATTAATATCAATTGTCTACTCCGGAATACACAAAATAAGACTATGAAGCTAGAAGTATGTTCTTAGTTTTCTGGAAATGTGCCCCCAACCTTAAAAAAATAGTTTAAAATCCCTGCTATATAGGAATCAATGAATGTATGTTCACCTATTTCACCTTATTACACACATTGTGTTGACCCAAGCAGGAGGGTCACCCCTGAGGCAGCCTCCCTGATAACCCATATCAAGAATTACAGCTAACGAGAAGACATTTCACATTCACCATAATGCTGCAGCCTTGCTGGGAATTCCGAGCAATAATGTTCAGAGCGTGAAGCACACCCACAATTTGCACAGGATAGCGCCCCCTATTCCTGCTTGTTGTACAAAATGTCAAGAATTCTCTCCCTTCCAGCTTTGCCTCGTCAGGCATCCTTAATATTCTCCCTGTGTGTTAGACATCAAGCAGGCCAGGGCAGAATCAGCCTTCTGTCGAGGGTGACGGAACAGTCAAGAGAGTCCCCCATGGCAGAAAACAATTCCTACCGCTGTTGCACCCGAGGCGACAGTGACAGAAGTGCTCCTCTCCCCTCCCATGATTCCTTGTTGTGTTCATTTTACACATATAAACACACTCTGTTTGGTTCCCTTTGCACACCTGAAGACCACTGCGGATCTTTGGGTCATCTCATGGCCATACATACATACACGTTGATGCTCTTTTACTGTAATACTATTTATGAGCGGTTGATCATACTTACGCATACATACGCAGCAGCACTTCCATATCCTTTCAAAGCCAAATTAATAACATAGATCCACAAAATTCAACATTAGACACACCTTGACCTTTTTTACATATATTTTTCATTACATTCAGGCACCGTAGTTCTTGTTTAGATAACTCTATACTTCCTAGCTCGTACGCCAATAGAGGGTGGAAAAAGAAAATGTCCAAATTTAATTTTAAAATATATCTCAGTAAGTGCCCTGTGATTGACTGGTCTTCCTTTCTCTCATACACTCCAACTTCCTGCAGACCCTGTTGAGGATAAGTACTGGTAGTTGAAAGTGAAAATTATTTTCCAACGACACATAAGTAAGTGAGTGAACTGTGTGCAAATCAGCGTAAAACATTTGCATGTGCTTATTATATTTGTGTGTAATTATAGGTCAGCCAGGAATCTGTATTGCGGGGATATTTAAATAAATCCACATTTCCAGAAAGCTAAAGATTGAGGGGCAGGACTTCTTACGTCGCTAATATTTCTATTTCGTATATTCTGGAGAACAAGCGTCTTCTACCGTAGATATTTGATTTTGGCGTATTCATTTTGTCAATAGTTACAGGAGTGCTCTGCTGATTTTTTAGAACCTTCTACAGAAAAGCCAGTCAAAGATCATCTCTATGACAGCCCTCTGGTGTTTTTAGGAGTCTGCTGCAAAACTGAGTCTCACAAGTTTTTTTAACTGAACTCTAGGGCTACCAGTTGAATAGCCCAAATTATGAAAAAGAAAGGACCTAAAATGGAACCTCGAGGAACACTACCATTGTAACTAAAGAAGTTGAACAAATGACTGTCTGAAGTAAACAATGTACAGCAACACTTTTGTTACACAAATGACATTACTGAAAAAATGTGTAACTGCCAAAAAGGTGAGGACTTCTTCTTCATTGTGTCCGGCCATCTTAATAACAAGTCCCTCCAGTGGTTGGCGTTGGCGAAGGCAGCTGAGCTCGGTTCGGCCAGGTCATCTCCAGTAAACTGTGGGGCTTGGCTGCAACTCATGAGGTGTTTCATGTTCTGGAGCTCTCCACATGTACAAACCTCGTTTCCATATGAGTTGGGAAATTGTGTTAGATGTAAATATAAACGGAATACAATGATTTGCAAATCCTTTTCAACCCATATTCAATTGAATGCACTACAAAGACAAGATATTTCATGTTCAAACTCATAAACTTTATTTTTTTTTTGCAAATAATAATTAACTTAGAATTTCATGGCTGCAACACGTGCCAAAGTATTTGGGAAATGGCATGTTCACCGCTGTGTTACATGGCCTTTCCTTTTAACAAAACTCAGTAAACATTTGGGAACTGAGGAGACACATTTTTTAAGCTTCTCGGGTGGAATTATTTCCCATTCTTGCTTGATGTACAGCTTAAGTTGTTCAACAGTCCGGGGGTCTCCGTTGTGGTATTTTAGGCTTCATAATGCGCCACACATTGGACAATGTGTACAATGAAAAAGAGGTTGATGAAGGATATGAACATTTCTTAAACACGTTCATAATACTTTATGACAAACAGTGTCCATGGAAACAACTCAGTAGAAAGCAGCGAAAGAATAATCAACCATGGATGACAAAAGGATTAAAAAATGCTTGTAAGAAGAAGAATACACTATATAGAAAATGTATAGCACAAAGAACTACAGAGGCAGAAATTAAGTACAAAAAGTATAAAAACAAGTTAACATACATACTACGATCATGTAGAAAAGAATATTACAGTGAATTATTGGTCAGGAACAAAAATAATATGAGAGCAACATGGGGCATCCTCAATAGCATTATTAAAAATGGCACAAAGAGGGACTACCCCCAATACTTCTTAGACGGAAATAAAAAAATGACAACATAAAGGAAGTGGTTGAAAGCTTCAATAATTATTTTGTAAATATTGGACCAAAATTGGAAGAAAGGATTCCAGACCCAGTTTCAATTGAGGACTATAATGATACCATAGAGCGAAATCCCAACTCCATGTTCCTCAGTAATGTGACACAGGAGAAAATAGTTACAATCGCGAAAACATGTAAATCTAAGACTTCAACTGATTGTAACGGAATTGAGATGGAAACGATAAAAAAGGTTATTGAAGAGATCTCAGGACCATTAATGTATATTAGTAACCTATCATTTCAAACAGGTACATTTCCAAACAAAATGAAAATTGCTAAAGTTGCACCAATTTATAAGACTGGAGACAAACATCAATTTACAAATTATAGACCTGTTTCTTTACTTCCACAATTTTCTAAAATCATTGAAAAACAGTTCAATAACAGATTAGAGAGTTTCATAAATAAAAATAGAATACTCAAAGAGAACCAATATGGATACAGAGCTAATGTATCAACTTCAATGGCTTTAATTGAAATTACAGAAGAAATTACCAATGCAATAGATAGTAAAAAATGTGCGGCAGCAGTTTTTATGGATTTAACTAAAGCATTTGACATAATTAATCACAATATGTTAATCAAAAAAGTAGAACGATATGGCATCAGAGGGTTAGTCTTAAACTGGATAAGAAGTTATCTAACGAACAGGAAACAATACGTGAAGCTAGGCGAACACACGTCTACAACGCTAAATATATCCTGTGGTGTACCTCAGGGATCAATACTAGGACCTAAATTATTCAATCTCTATATAAATGACATTTGTAAAGTTACAAAAGATTTAAAGTTAGTATTATTTGCGGATGATACAACAGCGTTTTGTTCAGGAGAGAACACACAAAAGATAATACAAATAATAACAGAAGAAATTAACAAATTAAAAAGATGGTTTGACAAGAACAGACTATCGTTGAATCTCAGTAAAACTAAAATAATGCTATTTGGTAACAGTAGAAGAGAAAGTCAAACACAAATACAAATAGACGGAAAATAAAATGAAAGAGTAAACGAAACCAAATTTCTAGGTATAATGATTGATGATAAATTGAACTGGAAATCTCACGTAAAAAATATACAACATAAAGTAGCAAGAAAAACGTCAATAATGAATAAGGCAAAACATGTTCTAGACAAAAAATCACTTCATATTCTCTACTGCTCACTAGTGTTACCATATCTGACTTACTGTGTAGAAATATGGGGAAATAATTACAAAAGTACACTTCATTCATTAACGGTGTTACAAAAAAGATCAGTTAGAATAATACATAATGTTGGATATAGAGAGCATACAAACCCTTTATTTATTGAATCAAAGATACTGAAATTCCACGACATAGTGAATTTGCAAACAGCTAAAATTATACACAAAGCAAACTATAACCTGCTACCCAAGAATATACAATAATTCTTCTCAAAAAAAGAGGAGAAATATAATCTTAGAGAGAAATGTAATTTAAAACATGTGTATGCACGTACAACACTTAAGACCTTCAGTATATCAGTATGTGGAATTAAATTATGGAATGGATTAAGCAAAGCAATCAAACAATGTACTAATATGATCCACTTCAAGAAACTCTTCAAACTTAAAGTGTTTACAAAGTACAAAGAAGAAGAACCATGATAACCATTCTGAATTTATTTAATTCACCCATTCTTTCACTCTCATAATAATCTTACTTATCTCATCATATGAAATGTAACTTACTTCACCAATTATTATTTATTTATTTATTTTTATTGTGATTACTTATGGAGTACATTGTGAATAAATTCAGAACAGGAAGTGAACAAAAATTTTAGCAACTTATGTAAAAGAAAAGAAGTAGGATTAAATAAGCTCTGCTTCTTCCTACTCCTTTTCGAAACTGTTGAAAAGAGAAACTGGAAATTGTGATGTATCATGTTGTATGCTTGCATGTTCGAAACAAACTCAAACTCAACTCAACTCAACTCAACACATTTTCAATAGGAGACAGGTCTGGACTACAGGCAGGCCAGTCTAGTACCCGTACTCTTTTACTACGAAGCCACGTTGATGTAACACGTGGCTTGGCATTGTCTTGCTGAAATAAGCAGGGGCATCCATGGTAACGTTGCTTGGATGGCAACATATGTTGCTCCAAAACCTGTATGTACCTTTCAGCATTAATGGCGCCTTCACAGATGTGTAAGTTACCCATGCCTTGGGCACTAATACACCCCATACCATCACAGATGCTGGCTTTTCAACTTTGCGCCTATAACAATCCGGATGGTTCTTTTCCTCTTTGGTCCGGAGGACACGACGTCCACAGTTTCCAAAAACTATTTGAAATGTGGACTCGTCAGACCACAGAACACTTTTCCACTTTGTATCAGTCCATCTTAGATGAGCTCAGGCCCAGCAAAGCCGACGGCGTTTCTGGGTGTTGTTTATAAACGGTTTTCGCCTTGCATAGAGAGTTTTAACTTGCACTTACAGATGTAGCGACCAACTGTAGTTACTGACAGTGGGTTTCTGAAGTGTTCCTGAGCCCATGTGATGATATCCTTTACACACTGATGTCGCTTGTTGATGCAGTACAGCCTGAGGGATCGAAGGTCACGGGCTTAGCTGCTTACGTGCAGTGATTTCACCAGATTCTCTGAACCGTTTGATGATGTTACATACCGTAGATGGTGAAATCCCTAAATTCCTTGCAATAGCTGGTTGAGAAAGGTTTTTCTTAAACTGTTCAACAATTTGCTCACGCATTTGTTGACAAAGTGGTGACCCTCACCCCATCCTTGTTTGTGAATGACTGAGCATTTCATGGAATCTACTTTTATACCCAATCATGGCACCCACCTGTTCCCAATTGGCCTGTTCACCTGTGGGATGTTCCAAATAAGTGTTTGATGAGCATTCCTCAACTTTATCAGTATTTATTGCCACCTTTCCCAACTTCTTTGTCACGTGTTGCTGGCATCAAATTCTAAAGTTAATGATTATTTGCAAAAAAAAAATGTTTATCAGTTTGAACATCAAATATGTTGTCTTTGTAGCATATTCAACTGAATATGGGTTCAAAACGATTTGCAAATCATTGTATTCCGTTTATATTTACATCTAACACAATTTCCCAACTCATATGGAAACAGGGTTTGAACATGAGTCTGATGTTGCCAGTTTCCACCTCTTCATGGAGGCTCTCTGGCGCGCAGGCGGTCCAGGGTTTTCCAGATAGCCTAAGGTTGATCATGGCCGGTAGTGAGGCATTCATCCCCTCTCTCTCTCCATTGAGTTATCTGGCTGCCGAGGCTGCTCCATCGCTTCTGGTCCTGGCAGCAGTTAGGGTGGTCTCCAGAGCTTTGGTGTTGTTCAGGAAGCTTTTCCTGGAAGAGAGACATTCTGGGTGGCTCATGAGTGCTCATAAAGTAGTTGCCAGTTGTCTTCAGCTTTTTGCGCTCGACCTGTGTAGTAACTACGTCTGGGTGATATGGACCAAAACTGATATCCCGGTATTTTTAGGCCGAATGCCAACATACGACATATTGTATATTGTATTGATTTGTATTTTAAACAAAACATGCAAATTGTTTAGTTTAAACTCAACACCAGATGACTGTTACAACCAGTGTTCTGAAATGTAATTTTGCAAAGTACTTCATTAGTTACTTGTTACTTAACCAAAAAAGTAATTTATCAATTGAATACTAGGGAAAGTAATTAATGCCTTACCCCACCTTCTACCATCCTAGTCACGTCCTTTGTGTCCTTGGGCAAGACACTTCACCCTTGCTCCTGATAGCTGCTGGTTAGCGCCTTGCATGGCAGCTCCTGCAATCAGTGTGTGAATGTGTGTGTGAATGGGTGAATGTGGAAATACTGCGCTTTGAGTACCTTGAAGGTAGAAAAGCGCTATACAAGTATAACCCATTTATCATTAAAAAAAAAGACTTCACATATATGTCATATGCATTTGAGAGAAGTTTCATGAAAGCGTGTGCGAGTATGTTGCCAAGTGGCGTGTGACATCAGCAAGGGTTTCAGCTGAGCTATATCTGTTAGCTTTAGCAGTTAGCAGCGGCAGTTTATCGGCTCTGACGGCTGTTCTGTTGAATCTTTTCACCAGATTGTGTTCCCTCTGGTTAATAAAGAGGAGGAGCCGCCACCCGCTCCCGCCAGCTGCCGGAGCTACGGTGCGGGCAGGCAAATGTGGCAGGTTTCTGTGTCGGCAATGCGCAGTAGCAACTCCAGGCGTGCACCAGACCCTCCCTCATTTACAGTGCCTGCCGGGCACCCTTGTGGCGGCGCACTGTACCACGGCGGGGCTCCTTGGCTGACGCCTAGCAGCGGACTTATATTTGGTATGGACCAGGGGAATCCAACTGTTTAATGAACGTTATATGCGTGAATGCTCTCACACAATTAAAACAAAGCATCGAAAAGGCCCGCGGCGGGTGTTGACTCAATGTGGTTTTCTGCCCAGTGCGCTGAATGTCGATTGAAGAAATTCAATGACGCGCAGGTATAGTATTGTCTCAAATACATACCTCTTTCTAAAATATACCGGTATAACTCGTAATACCGGTAACCGCCCAGCCCTAGTAGTAACTTTTAAATAATAAATAAATAATAAATGGGTTATACTTGTATAGCGCTTTTCTACCTTCAAGGTACTCAAAGCACTTTGACAGTATTTCCACATTTACCCATTCACACACACATTCACACACTGATGGCGGGAGCTGCCATGCAAGGCACTAACCAGCAGCCATCAGGAGCAAAGGGTGAAGTGTCTTGCCCAAGGACACAACGGACGTGACTAGGAAGGTAGAAGGTGGGAATTGAACCCCAGTAACCAGCAACACTCCGATTGCTGGCACAGCCACTCTACCAACTTCGCCACGTCGTCCCCTAGGTCAGGTCGTAACTTTTCTGCGGATGTCAGGTGAGGAATTGAGGAACGCCTCAGTTAAATGAAAATCACAAGTTTGGACCCCAGTGTTCTATGTTTGCTAACAAGGTTAAAATGTCAATGCAATGACCTACCAATGAGTGGTCCAAGTTCCGTTATACAACAGGCGCACTTAGTGTTTTGGGGAATTTGCTGCAAAAATGTTTTTCTCCCGAGTTTTGAACTGAATCCGGGGGCCGGTATGGTTTCATTTCCATGCCAGATTTGGCCCCCGTCCGCCTGTTGAATATACCTGTTCTATTGCATTGCCTCACACAGACCACCCAGCTAAGCCCTTAGCGCTATATTGTAGATCAGGGGTGTCCAAAGTGTGGCCCGGGGGCCATTTGCAGCCCGTAGTTCGTTTTTAATTGGCCCGCGACACCGACAAAATACAATTTGTGCTTAGGAAAAATGGAACCAGACCAAATTCCCCCAAAATGGGACCTGAAAACCAAAATTGCTGTTGACCTGTGCGTCTTTTACATGGTGTTTGATGAACATATGTAAACATTGCTTGCAAGATATGGTAAGATTTTGAGTTTGCGAAAACAAAATATTTAAAATAATAAGTATTGATAAAGACTGATTATAAGATTAATAATTGATTGAACTACATTGTACTAGTTTTTTGTTACGTTTTGTTTTATGTATGCACTCCGGGATGCAGGGACGGCAGGCAAGTGCAGAAAACAATGGTAATGGTAAGATTTTGAGTGTGCTAAGCCTTATAATGTTTTAATCCTACTAATATTGATAAAGAATAGTAATAAGAATAATTGATTCAACTACATTGTATTAGTTGTTGTTACGTTAGGCACTCCGGGATGCAGAAACGGCAGGCAAGTGCAGTAAACAAGTCTTCTTTACCGGAGAAAGGCAGGTGCACAAGTGGAAAAGAGACGCATGAACTGTAAAGGCACAACGTTGAGGTCATTAAAAAGGACGTGGAACATAAAATAAGAGCACTGGACAGGAAATCATGCAAAATTAAAAAAACTAATAATAACTGGCATGTAAGAGGTTTTCGGGTCTTGAATGTACAAAAAAAAAGTACAAAGTGGCCCGAGAGCCTTCAACTTTTCTGTATGCGGCCCTTGCTGGAAAAAGTTTGGACACCCCTGTTGTAGATCAACAGGGTCATGGCACAAGAAGCATGTCGACATGAAATGCTTTCAGTTATTTATGCTTTGCAAAGGCCTAAGAGGCAAAGCTGGGGCCAAGTGCATACTTGCCAACCCTCCCGTTTTTAGCGGGAAAATCCCGATATTCAACGCCTCTCCCGACAACCTCCAGACAGAGATTTTCTCCCGACAAACTCCCGGTATTCAGCCGGAGCTGGAGGCCACGCCCCCCCAAAAAAAAGTCTGCCGCAGCTGCGATTGGACCTGACCAGCCTCCGGGTACAAGTACTGGAGTACCAATTGCTTGCCAGGGAAGATCTTCCCCAGGAAGCAAGGATTGACCGGTTTTGGGCCATGCTAGGGAGAGATGGAAGATTCCACACTCTCGTGCATTTGATGAAAGCACTTTTGTGCGTGCCACACAGCAATGCATCATCAGAGAGGGTGTTCAGCATGGTTAGAAAAATAGTGACAGAGAATAGAAAGAGGATGGACAATTCAACCCTTAACAAAGCATTGTACTTTCAAGTACAACAATGAGTAGATGAGTGTTGTGAGTGTGTGTGAATATGTGTAAATAAATGAACACTAAAATTCAAGTATTTCTTTTATATATATATATATATATATATATATATATATATATATATATATATATATATATATATATATATATATATATATATATATATATATATATATATATATATATATAGCTAGAATTCACTGAAAGTCAAGTATTTATATATATATATATATATATATATATATATATATATATATATATATATATATATATATATATATATATATATATATATATATATATACATATATATATATATATATATATATATATATATATATATATATATATATATATATATATATATATATATATATATATATATATATATATATATATATATATATGAAATACTTGAGTTGGTGAATTCTAGCTGTAAATATAATCTCCTCTTAACCACGCCCCTAACCACACCCCCCACCCCCGACCAAGCCCCCCCCCACCTCCCGATATTGGAGGTCTCAAGGTTGGCAAGTATGCAAGTGTAGGAATATGTGTTATCTTTTAATTAATTTAACGTATTCTATTTTATATAAATGTGGACTTTTATGACTTGGAATGGAGTTAATATTTGCTGCAACAACAAAATTACAGTATGTGTCCTATCTAAAGTATTTACATGTAGAATCCACCTTGAATCTTAAAGGGGAACTGCACTTTTTTGCACTCAGGTGATCGGTGCAATCGATGGCGAGTAAAAAGTCATGTTGAACGTCCCTTGGCTGCTATCCAGGCTATGCATCGTCTTTTTATTAGCTCACTAACCCGACTTCCTTAACTTTGCTTTTGCGCTGGAAATAAGACAAATCTCATCAAATCTTTTTTTTTTCCCTGAATTGATCATGACAACCATTGTGGCAGCTATTGATGCCACATGTTTCAACGTTTGCATGTTAAAGAAAAAAAACACTACTTTAGGACAGAGTCTTGCATTTAACCCAATGTAAATATGCTTTCGATCCAGTGAGACACATGATGCATTACGTTTTTACGTCACACTTTTAAGCTCTATATCGCTAATACTTGTTTAATATTCAGGTCACAAGATGTAAATGGAGTATTGCTTGCGGTTTTTTAAATATTTTTTTAGAGGGCTTTATGAGTGGAATAGTGTACTCCAATTAGCTGCATTGTTAGTCACCTCGTACTTGCCATATTTTACGAATTAGAATGCATGAAAAAAGAAAGACTTATGTGTTCTTGTCTCACATGGGGAGATAGGCAACATTTTAAAAAAAAGTGAAGTTCTCTTTTAACATTGGATGGCTTCAAATGTGTTCAGTATGCACTGATTCAACTACAAACGTGTTACTTAGAGGTGTAACTGTACGTCATAATCACAGTTTGGTACGTAGCTCAGTTTTAAGGTCAATGTTCGCTTCATTTTAGGTACATTAAAATGCAGAACATAAAACTGCCTTTAAAGGTCTTTTAGTTACTGTATAAAGAGCTTTAATGATTTCCTAAATCTAAAATGAAACACTGCAAACTGCTGGCATTTAATATTATAATATCATTTTCAAATAAAACTATCGATACAGTATAGCATACAGAAAAATAAAGGATCCAGATGGCCACATTGATACATTTTTTTAATTAAAGATGCTAAAAACAATCCAATGTGGGTCAAGACATCTTATCTTTGTGTTATAGATGACAAGAAAATGGATGGATGGATTGAAGGTAAATACATCTCATTAGTAATTAATACATTTTATTTTTTGAAATATTGTTTATATGGCTATGGTCAAAACAAGTCACAGCCTGAAAATGACAGCACTTAGCATTTCTTTTTCGTAAAGAGCAACGAAGCAGACAAGTGCAGCAGTATACATTTGAACATTATAATTTCATATTTTAGTAGTCCGTTATGTACTTATACGTTTTTATTTTCAGGCCCACCACTATACAGTGAGAATAGAATTGCATCTCCATTAGGTCACATCATTCCGCTTGCTGTGACAATTCTAAATTCTGAATATTTATATAGATATGCATTTTCCCTGCCTGTAATTCTCTTTATTGGGTTCATATTGTGATTTTTTTTCTAGATTTAAACGCTTTTTTGGTCTACATGACATGTAAAGGTGGTTCTTTTTAAAATTGTGCATACATTTTCAAACCGCTTTCTGACCGTCTCTTCAGGAAGCGCCATTTTGTAGGAGGTCTTATTTATGTGCCTCAACTTCGACTTATTCTTCTCCCCGTCATCCATGCTGTAGTTTTTAGCGCTTCCATATGGAGTCTACTGCCGAAAATAAGTTAGAACCATACGCTTCTTTGTATCAGAAATGGCAACAGCAGAGGATGCATGTGCATGAACAAGCCACTCTGCCCAACAAGCAGACAGACAAAAAGAAGGACCTTATTGACTACAACGTTGTACTACAATGGCAAAGCTCTTTGGGTAAATGTCTACCAGGGCTGGGCGATATGGCCGAAAACTATATCACGATACACGTTTTTTATATTGATCGATATCGATAATTATTAATACTTGTTATGACTTATTTAAGCCTGCCAATAAATACAGTAAAACAATTTCCAATTTACCAAGGGTGCTTTTTATCAGGTGAGAAGGTGTCCTGTAGCCAGGTAGGATGAGCGCGGCTAATGCAGTGCTTCTCAAATATTTTCTGTTATGCCCCCTTTAAGAAGAAGAAAAGATTGTGTGCCCCCATTAGGCTGCTCTGCTGTACAGTAAACACTTCCTGTTCGCTGGGTTCCCAAAGCGCGAGTGGCTTCATGAAACAAATCTTGCTTCATAATTTTTGGTTTCTTTCGACCAAAAAATATAAAAATATATCTAACATTTTATCAAACACATTTTATATTGATATCGAGTATGGGTCTATCGCTATATGCTGTATATTGATATCGTATTATCGGCCCAGCCCTAATGTCTACCATATATGGAGATGTCTGCTGTTGTCACCAATTATAAAAATGTCACAAATTGGGCAAATTTCAAACGGCTTGTTTGGAGGAAGTTGGTGAGGTAAGGCAAGATTGTTTTATAAATATCAACGCAATGAAGGGAAGGACGATTATTATTTTCATTGCCCTTTTTATTTTAAACAAACAGCATGTGTTCAGGGCATTCATTTCAAAATGAAACTTTAAAAAAATAATTGATAAAATAAAAAGGACAAAAGACAAAAGGTTTACCTAAAATAAATATGCTATTGCACAGTCCGATGATAAAGTGCAAACATTAGTGAAAACATAAGATGATGCACAAAAAGCAGATACTACAAGGAGCACACACTGTACTGATCACAGTGTATACATAGGACATGTCTTTGTCAAATAAAACATTATTACATCTTTGAGAGATGGATGGATATGAGGTCCCTCGGTGCACGGTTGTTGTTACGGTAGCCTGTACTTTGGGCACCCTCGCTTTTGTAGCTGTTCGTCGGGGCTCTTTTCGCTGGTGGCGGGTGGCCTGCTGTGTGAGTAACCATAGCTCTGAGGAAAGAAGGAAAGTGTTTTAATGCTTAACCTGTCGCCGCAATAATTTGTTTGGATGTGCACACCAATGCAGCTTTGCCGTGCAGAGTACTGGGTTTATACACGCGGGAGCATTTCCGGGTTTGCGGGATTGAGCGGGAAGATGCCTAATGGACAGCGAGGCGTGCGGGCGTTTTCCGGGGCTAAAATGTGGGTCACTCTACGGGAGAGAAGATCACCAATAATAAGGAATTAAATGTTCCTTATATTTTCAGGAGCTACAGTAGTCCACTGTCTTTCAGTTGCCCACTGGTGGTTGGCTGACTGTTGGTTGTGAAAGTACTTGAATTGACACGCAGCGCAGCCTGCTTTTTAAATGTTAATATTGCAGAGGATTATCCTCATTTAATCGTAGCGGCCAAAATCGTGATCACGATTTAAATTTGATTAATTGTCCAGCCCTACCGCAATGCCTCCACGGTTTGATTTCAAACATTCGAGACTTATGCCGATCCCAAATACTGTATTTTTCGGACCCTGGATTATAAGGCGCACTGCCGATGAGCGGGTCTATTCAGGTCTATTTTCATACAAAAGGCGCACCGGGTTATAAGGTGCAATAAAGGGGTCATATTATGATTTTTTTTTTCCTACATTTAAAAAACTTCCTTGTGGTCTACATAACATGTAATGGTGGTTCTTTGGTCAAAATGTTGAATAGATTATGTTTAACAGACCATCTTCTATCCGCTTTCTGTCTGTCTCTTCAGGATGCGCCGTTATGTGGGCGGTCTATTTTATATGCCTCCACTTTGACTGCGTCTTCTCCCCGTCATCTTTGTTGTACCGGTAGTTTTTAGAACTTCCATAGTGAGTAACAGATATAAGTTAGAACTGTACACTACTTTGTATTAGAAATAGCAACAGCGGATAGAGAAAAAGAGGATAGAGGAAAATGAAGGAGCTTATTGTGTACAGCGCGGGCTATAATGGCGGACGCGCGCGCGTTTTCGGGACTTACGCAGATCCTAAATACACAACAGCAGGTACCAATAGGTAAAAAAGTTGAATTTGCAAGATAGGTCGAAACAAAACGCCAGAAAATATGTCTCTTAAAAGGGGGCATTTTTGGGTCCCAATACACACACTATAATAATACCTGTATGTCAAAGGACAGCATGTATAACTACGGTATCCGTAATGCGCCGACAATCTAACGAGCGCTGTGTGTAATGTTCTTGTCATGTCTGTTCATGTTTTTGTTTTGGCCATGTGTTTGTTTTTTGGACTCTTTTTAGTTCCTGGTTGCACTTCCTTGTTTGTTTGTTTCCATAGCAACTCATTAGTTTTCACCTGTCCTGTCACGCACCTGTTTCACGTTTCGAGTCACGCACCTGTTTTCACCAATCATGTCTGTATTATTTAAGTCCATTGTTTTCTGTTAGTCTGCCTGTCGACATCACATTTATGCTCTGCACCCTTTATGATCACGCTTCTTCATGCCATGTTCATAGTCCCTTGTCAAGTAAGTTTTTGTTTAATGTTCATAGTTCTGCGCCATTGTGCGCGCCTTTTGTTTTTCTAGTCAAGTTTTTTACCTCCGCTGTGAGCGCCTTTTGTTTGTACTTTTTTTGAGTTAGTATTAAAAATGTATTCACCTTCACGCGATGTCTGGTCCAAATCGTTTGCACCACGGGAGAACAAACCACGCCACAGTCCAAGTCGTGACAGATGTCGACAGCTAAAACGTTCTCCCGCAAGATTGGACGAAGGAACGTGGGAGGTCCTGCGCGCCATGGAAGCAGAGACACTTCGCTATTCCCCCATGGAGCGCAAGGATCTCATGTGGGGTCCGACCGGCAAACTGGTGCTGATCAGCTCCTTTTGGCCCGGGGACGTCGGCACGTCATCCCTTTCCCGGAAGCGCCGCTCCAGACCGAGGACGTCAGGGAAGGTGAGCGGAAATGGGCCGCAGCCTGCCCGGCTTCCCCAGGTTGACATCACAGACCATGATTTTTTTTTTTCTGAACTCTTTTTCTTTTGATCACCCGTCCCCAGCAAAAGACTCTAAGTCCAAGATAGAGCATTATCAGGACATTTTTTTACAAATTAGAGCTTGTCAATCACAGTCACCCAGTTTTCATGCCCCGCCCCCCAGGACTCAAGTCACGCCCAAGTCAAAAAACAATTCTTTTTTTTCACCCACAAAAGCCCAGGTGGGGGGGAAGGAAAGACATTTTGGACAATTTAGAGGGGAGGATTTTGCCCCCCTCCTGACCTCCCTCCACCGACCCCAAAAAACGGTTCCAGACAGCGGGGAGCTCGTCTGGTATCCGCTCCTTGAGGGGGGGGCTAGGGCTGGGAATTGTTCAGGTGGGGTGGCTCAGCATCGCCACGCCAAGCCGCAACTTCCGGTTCAGCCACCACCACCAGTCTTTCGTCACGCCAAGCCACAGCCTCCAGCACGACCACCACCACCAGTCTTTCGTCACGTCAAGCCACAGCCTCCAGCCCGACCACCACCACCAGTCTTTCGGCCTGCTAAGCCGCAACCTCCGGTTCGGCCACCACCACCGGTCTTTCAACCTGCCAGGCCGCAACCCCCAGCTAGGCCACCTCCACGTGCACCACGTCAAGTTCCACCACGCCAAGTTCCACGGCAGGCTCCAGTACCTCCACCACGCCAAGCTCCGGTACCTGCTCCACGACACCAAGTGCCGCCTGTGGCTGCTCCACGACGCCAAGTGCCGCCCGTGGCTGCCCCATGCCGCCAAGTGCCGCCCGTGGCTGCCCCACGCCGCCAAGTTCCACCCGTGGCTGCCCCACGCCAAGTTCCGCCCGTGGCAGCCCCACACCACCAAGTGCCGCCCGTGGCAGCCCCACGCCGCCATGAACCCCCATACCAAGACCCCCCATACCAAGACCAAGACACCCCAAGCCAAGACCAAGAACCGCCATGCCAAGACTAAGAACCGACATGCCAAGACAAAGACCCTCCAAGTGACCAAGACCCCCCACGCCAAGACCAAGACCCACCACGCCAAGACCAAGACTCACCACGCAAGGACCTGCCACGCCAAGCTTCGCCGCACGACCCGCCACGCCAAGCTTCGCCTTGCCATGACCCATCACGCCAAGCTTCGCCGACTGCCACGACGACGACAATGCATCCACCTCCTCGTCGGCCATGGATGTGGCCAGTCCATGGGCGTCCGCCACGCCAGGTTCCCCGACCTCCTCGTGGCCACATGCGTGGCCCTTCCCGGGTCGGCCACTTCGCCTGTGGCGGCGGCGTTCCACTCGCCGCCGCCACATGACTATGCCTCGGTGGATTCGGGGCCACTTGGCCTGGCGACCCACTGCCATGTCCCCCTCCTGCCCTCCCATGACTCTTGATCCTGTTTTTTGGACATCTGGGATCTGTCCGTAAGGGGGTGTTCTGTCATGTCTGTTCATGTTTTTGTTTTGGCCATGTGTTTGTTTTTTGGACTCTTTTTAGTTCCTGGTTGCACTTCCTTGTTTGTTTGTTTCCATAGCAACTCATTAGTTTTCACCTGTCCTGTCACGCACCTGTTTCACGTTTCGAGTCACGCACCTGTTTTCACCAATCATGTCTGTATTATTTAAGTCCATTGTTTTCTGTTAGTCTGCCTGTCGACATCACATTTATGCTCTGCACCCTTTATGATCACGCTTCTTCATGCCATGTTCACAGTCCCTTGTCAAGTAAGTTTTTGTTTAATGTTTATAGTTCTCCGCCATTGTGAGCGCCTTTTGTTTTTCTAGTTAAGTTTTTTACCTCCGCTGTGAGCGCCTTTTGTTTGTACTTTTTTTGAGTTAGAATTAAAAATGTATTCACCTTCACGCGATGTCTGGTCCAAATCGTTTGCACCACGGGAGAACAAACCACGCCACAGTCCAAGTCGTGACAGTTCTATATTCTCAATAATACATCAAAGGTTTGGTCTTGCTTGCTACACTATTTATTAAACAGGCGTCAGCCTGCAATCCACACGTATCTCTTATGTGTGGCTGCCATCTACCGGTCACACTTATCATTAAACTGTGTACCAAATAAAATTGCTTAGAGGTCGGTAAGCATAACCATAATTATTCCATACCTCCCTGATTGTCACTCAGCATCCATGGTTGGAATTGGGGGTTAAATCACCAAAATGATTCCCGAGTGTGGCCACCGCTGCTGCTCACTGCTCCCCTCACCTCTCAGGGGGTGGAATAAGGAGATGGGTCAAACGCAGAGTCATTTCACCACACTTAGTGTGTGTGTGACTATCAGTGGTACATTAACTTTTAACTTTATTTAGGCGCACCCAGTTAAAAGGTGCACTGTCAATTTTTTTGAAAAGACGAAAGGATTTTAAGTGTGCCTTATAGTTCAAAATATACAGTACACAAAAGCAGGTACCAATACGTAAGAAACGATGGTTTTGCATAATAGGTCCCCTTTAACATCCATGCTACATCAGGCCTGTTTGTTCTAAAAGTGGCATACAGTACATGCATTTTAATGACTGACAACCGATGTAGCTATTAGGCAGTGTTTTGATATCTTGTGAGCGTCAGATTCTCTGTTTTGCAATAACTTTCGCCCCCAGTGCAACCCAAGTGTGAGGCCATGCTTCTGCCACATATAAGTAGCAACTGGGGAACAGCTGGTGGCAAATTGGAAGCAACCATTGCACTTTTTGTTTACAGGGGTAACTGTAGTTTTTCTATGGTTCATACAGTCATATAATGACAGTTAATGTTAACAATTATTTTTCTTTTTGTGGAGTTCTTTTGAGATTGTTAGATACTAGAGAAATGATACGCTTCAGCCTTCTTAAAATTAATGTGTTATTTCATTGAATTAATTGTATTGTTATACCTTCCCTGGTGTATTTTAATTTATGTAGCCTTTGCAACCGGAGTTGCTCCAGTTTTCCCTTGGGAATGGGGTTTGTAGGTTTTTAACACATTTATGTGCCTATAGTTTTTCAACGTTTTATGTGCTTATGTTCAGAGGACTGGTGATCTAAGAGGTTTTATTTTTACTGTAGATTATAGACTTCCTGAGTGTGGTCCCATAGATCACAATTCCAGTAAAGCTCTGAGAGACTTTATGATGAGCAATTAGCACGTTCAGTTTGGCAGGTTTTTTTCAGTTTACATTCACATATTTTGAATGATTTAAATATGTTTGCTTATCTAAATAGGGCAACAGTGCCTTCCAGTCACTGCACAGCAGAGCAGCCTAATTATACTTTTTTGTTTTATTTTGCTGGGTTTGTAGCTTCTTTTGTGCAGAATATGAAAACCAAGAACACTTTAGTCTGTCAACAGTAAGGTACACCTGCACAAGCTCATACAAAGTGGTATGACATTCTTCCTTTACAGAAATACAGAGAAAAGCACTCGGAGAGCCCATACCACTGCCAGGCCTTTTTTTTACCAATAGTAAAGAATCATTTTTTAAATAATCCTAAAATCCAGACGGTGATGTAATCAACCCAAGATGAATTTCTGTTTTGTAACAATACAATAAAGGTTGTATTTATCCATCCATCAAACATAATCAAGTATTCCTTATCCTATGTCTGATGTTTAATCAGAATCCGCCCATAACTTTTTAATCTATCTTGCTAAATAACTAACTAACAAACAGACAAACCGACAGTATTCCTTGTCCCATCTCTGACATCTACTGAAAGTTGCAGTCATTATGTTGCTAACTAACTGACATATAGACAGACAAACCCTGGCGATTATCTATATCCACTCATGACGGAGTTAAAAATGTTCAGTTGGGCACAGTATTAGTTTACCATGTTTATTATTCTAATTGTAATTTGTTGTGGGTAAAATAAAAAGATGCATTTCTTATATTTGGTTAGCTTTTATTTTAGCTAAATGAGAGGGGTATTACTGTGTAGGATAAGGCGATTATATTATCGTGATTGATGATCATGAGTTATTTGAGTTCGATCGCGTTAGCTTTTTTGCCTCGATCAAACATGGCGGAAATATCTGTTAGAAGATACCGCAGTAGTAAGCAGTAGGGATGCAACATTCTCAAGTCAGGCTCATCACAACATAATTAATGTTCAATCATGTTTGTACCTTTTCCCCTTTACGCAGCTGGAAGTGGAGCCCAGAAGAATTAAATGAAGAAATATGGTTAACACTAGCATAAAAGTTGAAACACAACATTTACATGGAGCAGCAACTTCAGTGACAGACTTAGGTCTCACTGTCTGCTGTAGCTCTCCTTGTGGTGGGTGCGGTAATCCTGCCCTCAACGCGGACTCACAGGCAGGCACTCACAGAATGTCTTTGTGACTGAATTACACTATTGGTCCCAACTGGGAGAATGAACCCCCAAAGAATTATATATAATTGTTTTTTAAGTGTACCCCGCCTTCCGCCCGATTGTAGCTGAGATAGGCTCCAGCGCCCCCCGCGACCCCGAAGGGAATAAGCGGTAGAAAATGGATGGATGGATGGATGGATGTGTTTTAATCAGACTATTTGTTTATGTGTTTGCGCTGATTAAACTCATCTGATATAACATGTACTTTGAGTTTTAAAAAACTCCACAATCTGGGTCACCTCTTGCCGTTTGCCAAAGCACTGGTGAGAAGCACTGATGTATACCAGTAATTAAAGAATACAAAAAATAATTTACCATCTGAAAGTGTTGTTTTGGAATTTTTTTTTTTATAGTATTCAGTACACCACTTGTTTACTGCAGAATGAAGTTTGTGATGACAAGCCAAATTACAAAAGAACTTTGAGAGGAATAAAAGTTGTTCTCTTTACCCCCAAAACTATGGCCCATGTAGTAAACACAATCATAGATATGAACAAAATGACTGCTGCATATATTGTTACCTCAATCAAACATGGCAGAAATTTCTGTCACAAAATGCTGCATTTTTAATGGTGCAATTTATATAGCGCTTTACTATACCTGGAATAATATCCATAGCACTTTACAATTATACATCACATTCACCCATTCACACACACATTTACACAATGATGGCTGAAACTGCCATGCACGGCGCTTACTAAGACCCATCAGGAGTAATGGTAAAGTGTCTTCCCCAAGGATGTACAACGGCCGTGACTTGGCTAAGATAGCGGAAGCTGGAATCAAACCTAGAACCCTCAAGTTGCTGGCACGGCCGCTTTTCCATTGGAGCCACAAATCAGTAAACAGCAGCGATGCTAAGGTACTCAGTACAGTCCTGCATGGGACAATCCGCCTTTAAAAAAAACTAAACAAATTGTGATATTAATCGTGATCGGATGATGTAATAAAATTAATTATGATACGTTTTTTTTCCATATTAGTCAGTCAGTGACGGGCAGTAACAAGCTACATGTAGCTAAACTACGTCCCTTAACTACATTTTCCAGTAGCTTTCCGGTAGCTTAGCTACTTTTTTTAACGAGTAGCTTCTCCTGTAGCTGAGCTACTTTAAGACCCATATAGCGAGGTAGCTTACACAAAAGCCACACGCTACAAAGAGGGAAAATAAACTGCAAATTCAGGCAAAAGAAATATGGAGAAAATACAATGACCTGGATGAATGACAACATCCATACATATGGAGAAAATACATGATGATTGGTTGGTGTACGTATGATGAGTCACAGTTGGCTAAGGTCAGGGTGAAACCTTACGGACTGGCCAATCAGAGGCAAGCTAAGGCGAGTCATCAAAACTACTAAGCAAAATCATAACAGTCACGCACTCATGTCACATGACGACGAGGTAGTCGGAGACAGAGGGAAGCTTCAAGCTGACGACTCAAAAAAAAAACATACTTGAAAATGGCATACAAATTCTCTCCCGCAGATTAGATTTTTCCTTTAGTGATGAAGGTGGTGTGTAGGAAACCCACAATAATGGGTGTTTTTGGCCATATTTAGACAAACATATGCGTTTAGAGAAAAAAATGCCCAAAACCTTAGTTTTTAGTTGTTTACTCTGTAAACCAAAATCATGACTGCTCTCTTTATCTAAGACGTCCAACACAGATTTAGGAACACACATTAAGGTGAGTTAAGTTCATGAAAAGTTTTACTGCACATAACCATTACCAACTGTTCCCAAACAACACAAGTCATTGTTTGTTTTGTCAAGATATAGATAGATGCTGTTTTCTTTTACTGTAGGTCGAGAACATGAATAACATTGTAGAGGTGGGCCAAAGAAAAACCAAACTAAAATAAATACATACAGTGGTGTGTGGGGACAACTAGAGGTAGTTGTAGGGTGTCCCCAACTAAATGACTGACTGAGTAATGGACCCTTATTGGGGCCATTTGTACCCTCTCAGTTACATTAACATTGATATTATACATGTGGGCTCATAGATATCAATGCAGTTAAACGTAGCTTTGATGTAGCAACCTACGTTTGCCGTGTAGCTTGTTACAATTCTCCGGGGATAGCTTCCCCTGTAGCTTAGCTACCTTTAATCGAGAGTCAATCAATCAATCAATCAATCAATGTTTATTTGTATAGCCCTAAATCACAAGTGTCTCAAAGGGCTGCACAAGCCACAACGACATCCTCGGTACAGAGCCCACATAAGGGCAAGGAAAACTCACCACAGTGGGACGTCGATGTGAATGACTATGAGAAACCTTGGAGAGGACCGCCTATGTGGGTAACCCCCCGGCCCCCTCTAGGGGAGACCGAAAGCAATGGATGTCGAGTGGATCTAACATAATAATGAGAGTCCAGTCCATAGTGGGGCCAGCAGGAAACCATCCCGAGCGGAGACGGGTCAGCAGCGCAGAGATGTCCCCAACCGATGCACAGTCGAGCGGTCCACCCCGGGTCCCGACTCTGGACAGCCAGCACTTCATCCATGGCCACCGGACCTGTGTGTCTCCCCCTACACAAGGGAGAGGGGGGCAGAGGAGAAAGAAAAGAGACGGCAGATCAACTGGTCTAAAAAGGGGGTCTATTTAAAGGCTAGAGTATACAAATGAATTTTAAGATGGGACTTAAATGCTTCTACTGAGGTAGCATCTCTAACTGTTACCGGGAGGGCATTCCATAGTACTGGAGCCCAAATAGAAAACGCTCTGTAGCCCGCAGACTTTTTTTGGGCTCTTGGAATCACTAATAAGCCGGAGTTCTTTGAACGCAGATTTCTTGTCGGGACATATGGTACAATACAATCTGCAAGATAGGATGGAGCTAGACCGTGTAGTATTTTATACGCAAGTAGTAAAACCTTAAAGTCACATCTTAAGTGCACAGGAAGCCAGTGCAAGTGAGCCAGTATAGGCGTAATATGATCAAACTTTCTTGTTCTTGTCAAAAGTCTAGCATCCGCATTTTGTACCAAATGTAATCTTTTAATGCTAGACATAGGGAGACCCGAAAATAATACGTTACAGTAATCGAGACGAGACGTAACGAACGCATGAATAATGATCTCAGCGTCACTAGTGGACAAAATGGAACAAATTTTAGCGATATTACAGAGATGAAAGAAGGCCGTTTTAGTAACACTCTTAATGTGTGACTCAAACAAGAGATTTGGGTCGACGATAATACCCAGATTCTTTACAGAGTCGCCTTGTGTAATTGTTTGGTTGTCAAATGTTAAAGTGGTATTATTAAATAGATGTCTGTGTCTAACAGGCCCGATAATCAGCATTTCCGTTTTCTTGGCGCTGAGTTGCAAAAAGTTAGCGGACATCCATTGTTTAATTTCATTAAGACACGCCTCCAGCTGACTACAATCAACTCTACATGCTTTAGGGGCATGTAGAGTTGGGTGTCATCAGCATAACAGTGAAAGCTAACACTGTATTTGCGTATGATGTCGCCTAGATGCAGCATGTAGCTACTAAAGAGTGCAGGGCCAAGAACCGAACCCTGGGGAACTCTGCACATTACCTTAACATAGTCCGAGGTCACATTGTTATGGGAGACGCACTGCATCCTGTCAGTAAGATAAGAGTTAAACCAAGACAAGGCTAAGTCTGACATACCAATACGTGTTTTGATACGCTCTAATAAAATATTATGATCGACAGTATCGAAAGCAGCGCTAAGATCAAGAAGCAGCAACATAGATGACGCATCAGAATCCATCGTTAGTAATAAATCATTAGTGATTTTTGCAAGGGCTGTCTCCGTAGAGTGATTTGTCCTGAAACCGGATTGAAAAGGTTCACAGAGATTGTTAGACACTAAGTGTTCATTTAGCTGCTGTGCAACAATTTTTTCGAGGATTTTAGAAATAAAGGGGTAACTTGTACGTTTGTAGCTTAGCTTACTACATTTTCCAAGTAGCTTGCCCATCACTGTGCTCAGCCCTACTAATGTGTATTAGAAACACCTCTCAGTGGAATGCATTGCAGTTCTTTAGTACGCTGTCGCACATTACTGCGATTACTATGAATTTCACTGAAAACATGCGCATGGATTTAAAATTGAAAGATTATATTGATGTCTATGGGCCTGACATCTATAGAACACAAGAACTGCAATCTATCTGAGGCCTAATAGCAGATGCCAAATGTGTCCAATATGTCTTGTAAAGCGTTCAACAATGACTTCTAAACCGATAAAAAATTAACGACTGTAATTCAACTAAAACTAAAAGGGGAAATTACACTTTTAAAGTAAAGGGTTTCAAAATACCAGTCTCCTTGTAAACATGGATAATTCTTAACAGACTTTGCCAAATGTATATGTGGTGGGGGACAGAAATAAATATATGGGAAACACTGCATATTATGTTTTTTTTTTACATGGTTGTCAAAACACATGTAGTTCTCTATGGTATGCCTCTATGGGTAGGATTCATATCAAATTATGTTGTTTGTGTAAAGACTGCTTTGTTATCTGAATTAATGTGCATGTGTTCCCACATTAATATGTAGCATTATAGTGCAGTATAAGACTCCGGCAGCCAGCGGTTGAGCCCCCCTTTGCAGAAAAGTAGCTTTGTATCGATTATTTTGACAGTCACAGAAGTGTGTGTGATGAAGAATCAGCTTCGGCACTCTCAGAGCACAAGGACAGCAGTGCGTTCATGCTGACTGCTGTGTTTATTTATTCATTAACAGGCGGTTTGTTCTCTCTCAGAGGACTGTTTTCACCTGTATGTGCTATTAGTTCACTATCTGGGTGATGAAATGCATCCACCGCTTCTTTGTCCCAACCGTGAGTGAGTAGGAGTATAGGGATGCCGAAAATTGCAGGAAGACTGAAGGGGTGGAGTTGAGGTCTTCCCCAGAGACTGTGGCAAGGCAGGCCCTGTATTGATTGGTTTAGTAAGAGAATCCTAAAGCTTTTAGATGTGCTGCTTAATAAGAGTGGCTTGCTGAAAGAGAGATCAAATCAACTGAACTCTACCCTAGAGGATGCATTCATCTTTCAGGACTAGTTCACGGCGTATCAAAACATCCGTATTGAAGAACGCTTGATTCCATTAAGACTTACTTCAGTCTTTACATGTTCTCTGCACGGTCAATTTAGGTTTCCAAACAAAACTAAAGGTCAGTAACTCTGCAAAATAGGTGAATTCGCAAATTTTACAGTAGTTTTAGTTTAGTAGTTACTCATGCCTCCCACAGTCCCGCTAGGGGACAGATATTTTTTTCGCACACACACTGAATTGAAATACTATTCAGAACCTGGTTATATTTGTTAATTTATCTGTAGGCGTGTGATCACCCTTTGAGGAAAAAAAAGAAAGGAAAACTGACGAAAAAAAGGAAAATTTCTATTAGCACAAAGTGCTGCCACGCAAGCCCCGATGGAACATTTAGAAAATCAAGACCACATTTTCTGCGATTGCACTCGGGTTGATTGGCAACACTAAATTGGCCCTAGTGTGTGAATGTGAATGTTGTCTGTCTATCTGTGTTGGCCCTGCGATGAGGTGGCAACTTGTCCAGGTTGTACACCTCCCTCCGCCTGAATGCAGCTGAAATAGGCTCCAGCACCCCACGCGACCCCGAAAGGGACAAGCGGTAGAACATGGATGGATGGAGGGTGCATTTCTACACTGTTTTTTACCTTTAGATTTATTTTCATTTATCAACCTACAAATTCTGAATGTCATTAAAACAATTAGCTCCATATTTTAACACTCTTACACGCTACGGTGTTTGAATGAAAAACCCGGAAGTGACATTTTGACGCGCAAATGAATGTTTGAAAACGCAAATGTCCGTGTTTTCGCAGACATTTCACATGCTTGTACCTGTACAAACCACTGTATGAGTTGCTGGCACCAACATTCTTCATACAACCACTTCATTATCAAAATGTAAAATTACAACCTGCTGACATACCATCAACAACAACTTCAAATAATTTCCAAATTAGATTTAAAGTCTTTAACAGGACTGCTCAATCTTTGTAGTTCTCAAAACAGAGAAAACTGTAAAAATGACTCACTGGTATACAGTGATTAAAGGTTTTTAATGTAGTGAGTCCCCAGGACCCACAGGAAGTGAATTGAGTGGGGCCCTGGGAAATGCACTGGGTGCCCATTTAAAAAAAAATATATATATATACACAGTATATCTTCTTCTTTTTCTTAAATCCTAGTGTTAAACTCCTTAGACTTAGGTATGGTATGATATGGTTATAATTAACATAAATATTAATTTATGGTCAAAATCTTTTTGAAATTAAATCAAATTAAAACATTTTTACAGACGTCGTTTGAGCATAACAAAATGGCAACCGCCATTCAGAGTATTTTTCATCACCGCCACCACATTATGTTCTTTTTTTTTAATTGTTTTATCACAGCATGTTCCCTGAAGGTTAAAACTAGGGCTGTCAAATGATTAAAATATTTAATCGCAATTAATTGCAAATAGATATATTTTTTCATCATTAAAAATTGTACTCTGGGCACTAAATTTCACATTTTTAATACCATGACTAGACAATTAGTTTGCTTTGATGAAATGTTTTTAAACATTATGCTTTTTAAACCGCTCAACACAAGGTGGACATAAACATGCTTTTAATGATAATAAAATGTTTTTTACCTGCAGTGCGTTGGTGTCTTACCAGAGTTTGTATTTTGTAGGAATACTAAGAGGACTTCGGACATATTTTTTTCTTTCGCATTTTTGTGCTTTTTGTTGCTGTTGCTTGTGCTCGTTCCACAATAGATTTGTGAAACAAGTCGTGTGTTTGTGAAGCAAGCCATCTGGCGTGCCAGGTGAAGTGTCATGTCCATTCTGTGTGCTCTTCCAACTGCGCTTTCATCTATTCATGTGTCTGTCGTCGTGCACGCATCAGTAACATCACACAAAAAAGATCCAGATCTCGCAGTCCTTTTTTAAGCTTGTCACAGTGTAGATACTGTGGTCGGGTTTTTTCCCATTGCCGCTACCATATCTGTCAATCATAGTGGTGAGCTAAAAGCCTGCTTCTCTGAAGCACTGTGCTATTTTAGGAGGAGGCAGATTGTGTTAAGTCAGAAAGCACAGTGACACAACTGGGGTGGAGATTTCTTAGTGCCTCAAAAACTTTGAAAATGTCTTTATTTAGTACTCCACTCCCTTGGTGCCTTGTAGATTGCACCTTGTAGCTTCTGTTGGATCATGTTAGCATGGAAACAAGCAGCACATTCAAACTGCTTGAGCAAATCACTAATGATGTGACAGTCATTTTTTTATTTTCTATGCTATATTTACTCTTTAGACCCTATTCGTAGGGGGTTGCATCATTGTGATAAATGCATTTTATTTCCCATTTGAAGATACAACATTTAAAGAACTGACAAATGTGCAACACTTAGGTGTTTACAGGACTGGCTCAGGCTATTTTTGTCTGCATTTGATTATCTTTTATTTATTTATTCACCTACACATAAAAGACCTCCATTCCCAAACAGATTTTGTCATTTTCACTTATGTAAACCTTCATGTAAATCACCTTTTTGGCTCATATTCATAATTTTTTTAGGTCATTGTCATCATGTTCTTGTTTTATTTTGTACACCTGCACTCTGTGTGTGTGTGTGTGTGTGTGTGTGTGTGTGTGTGTGTGTGTGTGTGTGTGTGTGTGTGTGTGTGTGTGTGTGTGTGTGTGCGTGTGTGTGTGTGTGTGTGTGTGTGCGTGTGTTTGTGAACTGGGAAAATGTACACACATATTTGTCATTGCTGTTGTGTTTGTCGCTTGCACTAATCTGATCAATAACAAGTTCGGCTGTGCCGACACAGAAGCTGTCATTGAACCTGTTATAACTTAATAACCGAACCCCTTGCTAAACTAATTAGTAGCGTCATGCACTCTATTAACCACATACACACACCACCCACACGTTCAGAGGCCCTCACACATACACACACAGCAATTCAGGCACCCAGTGTTATCACGGTCCTTTCCTTCCTCTATAGCAGGGGTCCCTAAACTTTTTGACTCGGGGGCCGCATTGGGTTAAAACAATTTGGCCGGAGGCCGGGCTGTATATATATATATATATATATATATATATATATATATATATATATATATATATATATATATATATATATATATATATATATATATATACATCCATCCATCCATCTTCTTCCGCTTATCCGAGGCCGGGTCGCGGGGGCAGCAGCTTAAGCAGGGAAGCCCAGACTTCCCTCTCCCCAGCCACTTCATCCAGCTCCTCCCGGGGGATCCAGAGGCGTTCCCAGGCCAGCCGGGAGACATAGTCTTCCCAATGTGTCCTGGGTCTTCCCCGTGGTCTCCTACCGGTCGGACGTGCCCTAAACACCTCCCTAGGGAGGCGTTCGGGTGGCATCCTGACCAGATGCCCGAACCACCTCATCTGGCTCCTCTCGATGTGGAGGAGCAGCGGCTTTACTTTGAGCTCCCCCCGGATGGCAGAGCTTCTCACCCTATCTCTAAGGGAGAGCCCCACCACCCGGCGGAGGAAACTCATTTCGGCCGCTTGTACCCGTGATCTTGTCCTTTCGGTCATAACCCAAAGCTCATGACCATAGGTGAGGATGGGAACGTAGATCGACCGGTAAATTGAGAGCTTTGCCTTCCGGCTCAGCTCCTTCTTCACCACAACGGATCGATACAGCGTCCGCATTACTGAAGACGCCGCACCGATCCGCCTGTCTATCTCACGATCCACTCTTCCCTCACTCGTGAACAAGACTCCGAGGTACTTGAACTCCTCCACTTGGGGCAGGGTCTCCTCCGCAACCCGGAGATGGCACTCCACCCTTTTCCGGGCGAGAACCATGGATTCGGACTTGGAGGTGCTGATTCTCATCCCAGTCGCTTCACACTCAGCTGCGAACCGATCCAGCGAGAGCTGAAGATCCTGGCCAGATGAAGCCATCAGGACCACATCATCTGCAAAAAGCAGAGACCTAATCCTGCAGCCACCAAACCAGATCCCCTCAACGCCTTGACTGCGCCTAGAAATTCTGTCCATAAAAGTTATGAACAGAATCGGTGACAAAGGGCAGCCTTGGCGGAGTCCAACCCTCACTGGAAACTTGTCCGACTTACTGCCGGCGATGCGGACCAAGCTCTGACACTGATCGTACAGGGAGCGGACCGCCACAATCAGACAGTCCGATACCCCATACTCTCTGAGCACTCCCCACAGGACTTCCCGAGGGACACGGTCGAATGCCTTCTCCAAGTCTCACGATCCACTCTTCCCTCACTCGTGAACAAGACTCCGAGGTACTTGAACTCCTCCACTTGGGGCAGGGTCTCCTCCGCAACCCGGAGATGGCACTCCACCCTTTTCCGGGCGAGAACCATGGATTCGGACTTGGAGGTGCTGATTCTCATCCCAGTCGCTTCACACTCAGCTGCGAACCGATCCAGCGAGAGCTGAAGATCCTGGCCAGATGAAGCCATCAGGACCACATCATCTGCAAAAAGCAGAGACCTAATCCTGCAGCCACCAAACCAGATCCCCTCAACGCCTTGACTGCGCCTAGAAATTCTGTCCATAAAAGTTATGAACAGAATCGGTGACAAAGGGCAGCCTTGGCGGAGTCCAACCCTCACTGGAAACTTGTCCGACTTACTGCCGGCGATGCGGACCAAGCTCTGACACTGATCGTACAGGGAGCGGACCGCCACAATCAGACAGTCCGATACCCCATACTCTCTGAGCACTCCCCACAGGACTTCCCGAGGGACACGGTCGAATGCCTTCTCCAAGTCCACAAAACACATGTAGACTGGTTGGGCAAACTCCCATGCACCCTCAAGGACCCTGCCGAGAGTATAGAGCTGGTCCACAGTTCCACGACCAGGACGAAAACCACACTGTTCCTCCTGAATCCGAGGTTCGACTATCCGGCGTAGCCTCCTCTCCAGCACACCTGAATAGACCTTACCGGGAAGGCTGAGGAGTGTGATCCCACGATAGTTAGAACACACCCTCCGGTTTCCCTTCTTAAAGAGAGGAACCACCACCCCGGTCTGCCAATCCAGAGGTACCGCCCCCGATGTCCACGCGATGCTGCAGAGTCTTGTCAACCAAGACAGCCCCACAGCATCCAGAGCCTTAAGGAACTCCGGGCGGATCTCATCCACCCCCGGGGCCTTGCCACCGAGGAGCTTTTTTACTACCTCAGCAACCTCAGCCCCAGAAATACGAGAGCCCACCACAGATTCCCCAGGCACTGCTTCCTCATAGGAAGACGTGTTGGTGGGATTGAGGAGGTCTTCGAAATATTCCCTCCACCGATCCACAACATCCGCAGTCGAGGTCAGCAGAACACCATCCTCACCATACACGGTGTTGATAGTGCACTGCTTCCCCTTCCTGAGGCGGCGGATGGTGGTCCAGAATCGCTTCGAAGCCGTCCGGAAGTCGTTTTCCATGGCTTCCCCGAACTCCTCCCATGTCCGAGTTTTTGCCTCCGCGACCGCCGAAGCCGCACACCGCTTGGCCTGTCGGTACCTGTCCGCTGCCTCAGGAGTCCTATGAGCCAAAAGAACCCGATAGGACTCCTTCTTCAGCTTGACGGCATCCCTCACCGCCGGTGTCCGCCAACGGGTTCTAGGATTACCGCCACGACAGGCACCAACTACCTTGCGGCCACAGCTCCAATCAGCCGCCTCGACAATAGAGGCGCGGAACATGGTCCATTCGGACTCAATGTCCAGCACCTCCCTCGTGACATGTTTAAAGTTCTTCCGGAGGTGGGAATTGAAACTCTCTCTGACAGGAGACTCTGCCAGACGTTCCCAGCAAACCCTCACAATGCGTTTGGGCCTGCCAGGTCTGTCCGGCATCCTCCCCCACCATCGCAGTCAACTCACCACCAGGTGGTGATCGGTAGAAAGCTCCGCCCCGCTCTTCACCCGAGTGTCCAAAACATGAGGCCGCAAATCCAACGACACAACTACAAAGTCGATCATGGAACTGCGGCCTAGGGTGTCCTGGTGCCAAGTGCACATATGGACACCCTTATGTTTGAACATGGTGTTTGTTATGGACAATCTGTGACGGGCACAAAAGTCCAATAACAAAACACCGCTCGGGTTCAGATCCGGGCGGGCATTCTTCCCAATCACGCCTCTCCAGGTTTCACTGTCGCTGCCAACATGAGCGTTGAAGTCCCCCAGTAGAACGAGGGAATCACCCGGGGGAGCACTCTCAAGTACTCCCTCGAGTGAATCCAAAAAGGGTGGGTACTCTGAGCTGCGGTTTGGCGCGTAAGCGCAAACCACAGTCAGGACCCGTTCCCCCACCCGAAGGCGGAGGGAAGCTACCCTCTCGTCCACCGGGTTGAACTCCAACATGCAGGCTCTGAGCCGGGGGGCAACAAGAATTGCCACCCCAGCCCGTCGCCTCTCACTGCCGGCAACGCCAGAGTAGAAGAGAGTCCAGCCCCTCTCGAGAGAACTGGTTCCAGAGTCCTTGCTGTGCGTCGAAGTGAGTCCGACTATGTCTAGTCGGAACTTCTCCACCTCACGCACTAGCTCAGGCTCTTTCCCCCGCAGCGAGGTGACGTTCCATGTCCCAAGAGCTAGCTTCTGTAGCCGAGGATCGGACCGCCAAGTGCCCTGCCTTCGGCTGCCGCCCAGCTCACATCGCACCCGACCTCTATGACCCCTGCTATGGGTGGTGAGCCCATTGGAGGGGGAACCCACGTTGCCTCTTCGGGCTGTGCCCGGCCGGGCCCCATGGGGACAGGCCCGGCCACCAGGCGCTCGCCATCGTGCCCCACCTCCGGGCCTGGCTCCAGAGGGGGGCCCCGGTGACCCGCGTCCGGGCGAGGGAAATCTGGGTCCATAGTTTTTATTTTTCATTGAGGTCTTCGAGCTGCTCTTTGTCTGATCCCTCACCTAGGACCAGTTTGTATTGGGAGACCCTACCAGGGGTCATAAAGCCCCCGGACAACATAGCTCCTAGGATCATTGGGACACGCAAACTCCTCTACCACGGTAAGGTGGCAGCTCAGAGAGGAGTATATATATATATATATATATATATATATATATATATATATATATATATATATATATATATATATATATATATATTAGATATATATAGCACACTTTCCGCACGCGCGATGATGTCACGTTATCGATGAGAAAATGCATTTTTAGACAATATGATTTGCCTGAGCGGCTAGGAGACACCGTGAGTAGCAAGCGGTACAAAGTGGATAAGAAAAGACAAAAATGTATTTATTTATTTATTTATTTTTTATACTTGGGACTTCCTGCGGGCCTGATTTTGGATGCTGGCGGGCCGGATCCGGCCCGCGGGCCGTAGTTTGGGGACCCCTGCTCTATAGTCAGCAAGTCGGCAGCAAAATCTATAGCATATTTATCAGTCACGATGGTAAATAAAATATTACTCCTCCAGGTTGCTATGTTTAAATTAAATCAGGAAATATTCTAAATGTATTAAAAGTAATGCATTTTTACAGTTTGACATTAATAGTAAGAGTGATTTATTTGATTTGCATTTCATTTAGCTTGCCTTGATTTTAATTAATGTAGGATACAATATGTTACCCGTCCACACATTACATTACATTAGATTATAATGGTAGCTATTGTACGGACTTTCCTAAATGAATGTGACTCCTGCCATGTGAGGATAATTAGAAATGATTGTCATTGTCATTACAGAATCTACGAACATCAATCAATCAATCAATCAAAGTTTATTTATATAGCCCTAAATCACGAGTGTGTCAAAGGGCTGCACAAGCCACAACGACATCTTGGCTCAGATCCCAAATTTCATCACACCTAGTGTGTGTGTGACAATCATTGATACTTTAACTTAACAGAGTACAGGAGCCCGAATAGAAAACGCTCTATACTTATTTTGGGCTCTGGGAATCACTAATAAGCTGGAGTTCTTTGAACGCAGATTTCTTGCCGGGACATATGGTACAATACAATCAGCAAGATAGGATGGAGTTAGACCGTTTAGTATTTTATACGTAAGTAGTAAAACCTTGAAGTCGCATCTTAAGTACACAGGAAGCCAGTGCAGGTGAGCCAGTATAGGCGTAATGATCAAACTTTCTTGTTCTTGTCAAAAGTCTAGCAGCCGCATTTTGTACCAGCTGTAATGTTTTAATGCTAGACAAAGGGAGGCCCGAAAATAATACTTTACAGTAATCGAGACGAGACGTATATGTCATTTCATGTAAATATAAGATTTTTGGAGGGTGACCAAGCATAGCCTTTTCCTACTTTTTGACTTGTACAAAAGGCAGGTATTTTAAAATTACAAACATAGTTACATGCAGTATTTCATAGCTCAAGCAGTTCATGTACTGCATATTTTCTTTTGCTGTACTGTGAGCCTCCCTGCACAGTCTGACAGTGAAGAGTGTGTACTGTCAGTTTTGGTCATTGTAAATAGTGAAGGCCAATACGCCTAAAATATGTAAAGCGATATATATTGCAGCCTCCTGCATTAATGATATGTATCACGATATATTGTTTGGTATGTAAAATAATTATTTAATCAGAGAGGGTAAGATCATCGAACCTTTTAAAAACGGTTTACGGAGGCTCTTAATTTGGTCACAATTATGACCAGACAAAAACACAGGATGGTGGTGTAACAATATGAATTAAATATTCAAATGATTTCCTACTATGCTCTAATTTAAATTTGTGTGTCCAGGGAATTATTTCCTGAGTTTGTAAACTTTTTGATCAAAAAACATATCAATCTAACCACTGCAATTTCGATCATATACTGATACA
Organism: Entelurus aequoreus; assembly: GCF_033978785.1. NCBI lineage: Eukaryota > Metazoa > Chordata > Actinopteri > Syngnathiformes > Syngnathidae > Entelurus > Entelurus aequoreus. The sequence continues at coordinate 43,312,137 of NC_084737.1, forward strand.
ATACTTGGTATCATTACTGTCGAGATTTGTATACAACAAATAATGTTGAAAAGGTTTCGGGGGAAAACATCTCCATGCATTTTTTCCTACAAGTTTGTCAAAAATGTAATGTAAAGGTAACAATTGTATCAATCCACCATGTTTCCTGGACAAATAAAGGTAGCAGATGAAATAAAACAGTTGGGTAGGCACTATATATTTTTCCCTTTTATTGTATTAGAGCAAGCTCCAGTTTGTTATCTATGACTTTTTTGCAGTGTGGTGTACTGTATAAGCGGTGTAGTGCCGCCAAGCTGTGCCTGAATGGAGGTGGAGGATGTAGGAGGCCTTGAACACGATTCACAGAAAGGCAGCATGACTCAACTAGTGCGGAGCCTGCACACACCATTGAGGCGAAACCTGCCGAGCTGTGTTTTCCATCTCAGTATCCTGTAGATGCATGTGTACCACAGCCAGCAAGTGTGTGAGCATAATCCCAAACCTGCATGTAGGTTAACATTTCAGAATTCACCCGAGGTAATGGTTTTTCCACAAGCTGCCATTGTTGAGGCTGAGCGGCCTTTTAAGGATGGATCAAATCGATGATCTCCACGACTGAGGCTGGCCAGAGCAGAGTAGCTGCGCAGCTATGATAACACTACTTAACAGCCCATTTCCCATGGAAAGGGAATACCCTGTGAATTTTAGACAAAGTCATAGTATTTTTAGTACACTATGAATATGCTAGCGTGACAGTTTAGGGGTGTGTCTCTTCTTGGATTTTTGTGTTGCCGTTTGCATTTAAAGTTCTAGCTAGTCTAAGAATTTAGCGTTGTTTCACAATGAAGCATCTGAAAGTAAGCTTGCAAGAGCAGGGAGTGACTCACCCAACACCATCAGTTTGTGTGGTATAAACAGTACACATATATTTGCAGGCATTTGACGACTACGTTTGTGTCTCACTGTTGTTGTCAACGTACAGGAATGGCATACTGTGTGGGTGTGTGTGTGTGTGCGTATCTGGTGTTTGTTGCACACCTTAGGGGTGCTGAAAAGAATGAAGTGGAAAATGGTTGCACCGATGTGTCGACATATGTAACTGCTCCAATTGGCTCCCTGCACTTCTCCTTAGGGAAATATGAGCAGCAGCACAAGCAGATAGAACTGACACAGACTTATGTGTCAGTCCTGGATGCACACTTTTTCGCTTGGTATGAGTCAAAGATGGATGGCATGAGTTGCCATATAAATGGAGCCTGTGCTCTTATAAAAAAAAAAATCCAGTAATTTGGTGTGGCCTATGTGCTGTATGCGTACGTCTGTAAAGTTTGTGTATTTACATATACATTATGGGCCTGATCTACTAGAATTTTGAAATTTCTTCGAGTCAAACAATATTTTCTGATTGGACAATATATCTAATATTTTATATTTGACGGTCCATATACACTACCGTTCAAAAGTTTGGGCTCACCCAAACAATTTTGTGGAATAGCCTTCATTTCTAAGAACAAGAATAGACTGTCGAGTTTCAGATGAAAGTTTTCTTTTTCTGGCCGTTTTGAGCGTTTAATTGACCCCACAAATGTGATGCTCCAGAAACTCAAATCTGCTCAAAGGAAGGTCAGTTTTGTAGCTTCTGTAACGAGCTAAACTGTTTTCAGATGTGTGAACATGATTGCACAAGGGTTTTCTAATGATCAATTAGCCTTCCGAGCCAATGAGCAAACACATTGTACCATTAGAACACTGGAGTGATAGTTGCTGGAAATGGGCCTCTATACACCTATGTAGATATTGCACCAAAAACCAGACATTTGCAGCTAGAATAGTCATTTACCACATTAGCAATGTATAGAGCAGACCTGGGCATTCTGCGGCCCGCGGGCCGCATCCGCCCCTTTGTGCGTCCCTGTCCGGCCCGCGTGAGGCCAATTATAAATTACAAAATAAATTTTTAAAAGTATCTATGTCGAGTGTGCAATACAACGGTGCTGCTTTTGTTTTGAAAATCGTTATTTGTATTACTTCCGTGTGGACGTGTGCGTGTGCGTGATTGTGAGTGAATGTGAACAGCTGCAATTACAAAATAAAGTTGAAAAAACATATGTCGTGCGCGCAATACAACTGTGCTGCTTTTATTTTGAAAAGTATTATTTATGGGCGTGTGTCCGTGTGTAACCTGCGAGTGAGGGTGCACATGCAGCGACAAGTGATGCACGGTTTACACCCGAGACGCTAAAAAGAGAAAAGTTGATGACGGATGCCGTGTTTTCAACAAGACATGAACTGCAAAGCAACGTCCCCTCTAAGGTGCGTGCCTGCGCAATTGCGCACTGCTCAAGCGTCCGCTGCGCGCAGCAAGTATATGCCGCGCACCAAATCAAATCCCATCTGAATTCTAAACAAAATAAACATATTTATTCTATGGAATTTTGCAATGCAACTTTGAGTGACAGTGACAACAAGCGGCCCTAACGGTGTTCGTCAACACCGTTCAATTGAACACCGTTCAATTATTGTAACGTCTATCGAGATGCCTCGAGGACAGGAATTATATCGATCACTTTATTGAGCAAAACTGTTTATATTCGGACATAACCACACCAAAAACATGAGTAAAACAATTCTATCTCGAAAAACTAGTCATTTTCTGCCGTACAAACCAGGCCAAGACCAACTTGTCATCTGTCACCAACACGCATAGCACTAAACCACTGGTGCGTTTATGGCCGCACAACAAGTCGGACAACTCAAACACCACACAAAGTTACACTATGACTCCTCAGTCATACGTGTGCTTATTTTACTGTCATTTATTATTAATGTTAATTTATTTATATTAGTCATGGAATGCTGTTACACACACTATGTTGAAGTATTACTATTATTATTAATTATTATTATTATTATTATTTATCTTACGGTATATATCAAAAATAATATTGAGCAAAATTTAATTGAAATATTGTCGATGTGGCCCTCCAGCAGTGCTCGGGTAGCTCATGCGGCCCCCGGTAAAAATTAATTGCCCACCCCTGGTATAGAGTTTATTTCTTTAAAGTTAAGACTAGTTTAAAGTTATCTTCATTGAAAAGTACAGTGCTTTTCCTTCAAAAATAAGGACATTTCAATGTGACCCCAAACTTTTGAACGATAGTGTATGTTGAAAAGTATATGTAGGATGGAGCTGCATCTTGATCGCAGCCTTTCTCACAGCTAGCTAACTGCCAATTTGCACGTCCTATGTAGACGTACTAAATAAAGATGCAAAACAGCGGCCGGAGAACAGTCTTAGTCTTGATAAATCACTGTGTGATAAATAATTCTGTTTGCATCTTCTCCTCCCAGTATTGTTGGCGCAACTTCTGATGATCAGCATAGATTCTGCATATTCATGAAGACAGACTTTGCGTGTGCTGTCAAGTTTGCACGTGTTTAATTGTGCGCAAACCTTTCCTACACGAGGCCCTATATAAAATGCACGCTGTAAATTTGAGCTGTTTGTGTGTTCACAAGCTCCCAGGACTCCATACAGTTGATGTCAGGGGTGATAATTACACCCTAGGGGGCAGCGCACAGCAGCTCCTGCTGGACTCCAAACATAGCGGAGCCACAGCTAAGTGGATGTGCATGAACAAAACAGCATCGTTGGATTGGGGGGTGAGTGCGTATGTTGCACCCAAAACCTCTAAAACAGAACTATTAAACTGGCAGCACGGGAGCCAAATCCGGCCTGGGAATGACACCATACCAGCCCCCCGAGGCCAGTTCAAAACCTGGGTGACAAACATTTGTGCATCAAAGTCCTAAAAACACTCCAGTGCTCCTGTTGTAAATGTCCAGTGGTTTCTGCAGCATATTACTGTAAATGAAAAAAAAGATAGCTCAGTCGCCGTCCTTTTACAGTAAAATGTAACAGCAGTACTGTTGTTTTTTTATGGTAAAAAAAAAAAATAAGGCAGTTAATTCGACAGAATTTTACCATAAAACTGACAGTGTTTTTTTTTCTTCTACTCAACTGAACTAAAATATCATTTGTTGCATTATTGGATAATATTTCAGTCTAAAATATATGCAATTGCATGCACATGTATTTGTTTCTGTCAAATTAGAAAGAACAAATTTAGTTAAAAAATACAAATTACTTTGTTGAGGCATAACTGCTTTCATGAGCCACGTAAAATGATGTGCAGGCCAGATCTGGCCCCCGGGCTTTGAGTATACACCTGTGCCTTAAAGGCCTACTGAAATGAATTTTTTAAATTTAAACGGGGATAGCAGATCTATTCTATGTGTCATACTTGATCATTTCGCGATATTGCCATATTTTTGCTGAAAGGATTTAGTATAGAACAACGACGATAAAGATTGCAACTTTTGGTATCTGATAAAAAAAGGCTTGCCCCTACCGGAAGTAGCGTGACGTAGTCAGTTGAACATATACGCAAAGTTCCCTATTGTTTACAATGATGGCCGCATGAAGTGAGAGAGATTCGGACCGAGAAAGCGACAATTTCCCCATTAATTTGAGCGAGGATGAAAGATTTGTGGATGAGTAAAGTGCAAGTGAAGGACTAGTGGGGAGTTGAAGCTATTCAGATAGGGAAGATGCTGTGAGAGCCGGGGGTGACCTGATATTCAGCTGGGAATGACTACAACAGTAAATAAACACAAGACATATATATACTCTATTAGCCACAACACAACCAGGCTTATATTTAATATGCCACAAATTAATCCTGCATAAAAACACCTGCGTGTTTGTTACGCTAGCTCCTAGCTCCTCTGCTAGCTCCTAGCTCCATAGAACACGCCAATACAATTCAAACACCTGATCAACACACACAATCACTCAGCCCAAAAGACCGTTCACCTAACCCAAGGTTCATAAAGCTTATATATTTTTAAAAAGTTACGTACATACGCAAAAAAAAGTTGCGCACATACGGTCAAGCGATCAAATGTTTAGAAGCCAAAGCTGCATACTCACAGTAGCACGTCTGCGTCTTTGTCATCCAAATCAAAGTAATCCTGGTAAGAGTCTGTGTTGTCCCAGTTCTCTACAGGCGTCTGTGTATCGAAGTCAAAAGTCCTCCTGGTTAGAGTCTTTGTTATCCGAGTTCTTCCATATTGACTGCATCTTTCGGGAATGTAAACAAAGAAGCGCCGGCTGTGTACTGTTGTTGCTGACTACGTTCGAAAAATACGTCCATTTCGCACCGACAACTTTCTTCTTTGCTTGCTCAGCTTCCTTCTCCATAATGCAATGAACATAATTGCAACAGATTCACGAACACAGATGTCCAGAATACTGTGGAATTATGAAATGAAAACAGAGCTTTTTCGTATTGGCTTCAATGTGGAAGGCATACCCGTGTTCGCCGGGCTACGTCACGCGCATACGTCATCCTCAGAGGTGTTTCGAACCGGAAGTTTAGCGGCAAATTTAAAATGTCACTTTATAAGTTAACCCGGCCGTATTGGCATGTGTTATAATGTTAAGATTTCATCATTGATATATAAACTATCAGACTGCGTGGTCGGTAGTAGTGGGTTTCAGTAGGCCTTTAAGTCCTCGCCCCTTTTTGGCAGTAACACTTTTTTTTCGTAATGTGATTTATGTAAGTACAGTGTTGTTGTAGCTTGTTTACTTCAGAGGCAGTCAGTAGTTATGTGTTCAACATCTTTATTTATACTAGTTCCTCAAATGTTCCATTTCAACTGGTGACCTGCAAGTTCAGTTAAAAAAAAAATTGAGAAGCATTTTTGCGGAAGATTATTTAAAGAAGGTCCTTAAAAACAGCAGAGCACTCCTGTAACTCTGACAAAATCAATATATCTAAATCAAATGTCTACTGTAGAGGACACTGGTTCTCCATTATAAACAAAATAAGTGAAGGGAGAAGTCCGACCCCCAACTCTATCGCTGCTCTAAAACGATTGTGAGTATGAATAAAATGTGTAGGTTAAATGACAGACTTGTAACACACCTTGTTGATTCATAAAAAAGTATGTTGTATGTATTAAAAACTTGGATAGACTCCAGCACCCCCTGCGTCCCCGAGGGAGACAAGCGGTAAAAAATGGATGGATACTTGCCATCTTTTATGTTATTTTTACCAAATGTTTGTTATGTTTACCTATTATTAGACTGTGTTAAAGATGAATGTATTAATCAACCACATCCACCCTTAGTTAGGTAGACTTTTATTATAGTGTGTGTTAGTTATCTCTATTCATTAAATGCAACCCCTGGTGTATTTGCCCGCCTTGGTATGCCTATGTAAGTCTGCTCCTCTCAAAGGGCTGCTTGCTGAGGGGTGCTTTGATTATGAAATGATTTTTTTCTGTCACACTGGTCCAAGCGGTAGAGGATGCACAGCTGGCTGTAAGAGACGATAAGGGAGACCGATTCCTCCCATTTCCTTTCCTTTGTGATCCTCACCTCCCGCTTCATATCGCTTTGACTACATGTTTATGACCGCCCCTTTTCTCCCTCTGCCTCTCTTCTCTCCCGCTGCGTACTGTGTGGAATCTCATCGGTTCTTTGGAGGTGTTCTTCTGCACAGTGAGTAGCATTGGAAAGACAGGGAACACATGTGAGACACACCCCGCTCTCTGCCTTAAAAAAGGTAAAGCGAGCGTGTCTGCATTCGCGATGAACAATTGAGTTGTGTGGCTCTGTGCAGAAATAGCAATCTTCCACGCATGTGTGAAAACATCACTTGCAAACCGAGACCTGGTAACAGTCCCTATGTGTGCATCTGTTGGCACTCTAGTCTGTTTGATACTCCATTTTTGAGTCATGATCTGTGAGGTTTGAGTGTTTTTCAGAGAGTCTAGTAATTTATTTTCTTCCCTGCGCATTAAATGGCCAAGGTATGGTAGTTGCTGACAAAAAACTGGCCTGAAACTGTTGTTACAATGAGCCTGAGGTCAGTCTGTGGATTAATAAACATTGTTACACATAACCTAAGTAACCTAAGTTTGGACCCTTAGTTCAGGGGTGTCAAATTTGCTTTCATTTAGAGCCACATTGCAGCTATGACTGTCTTCAAAGGGAAAAGTAAATATTGTAAATGTATAATCCATCCATTCATTTTCTACAGCTTGTCCCTTACGGGTTAGCGGGGGGTGCTGGAGCCTATCTCAGCTACATTCGGGCGGAAGGCGGGGTGCACCCTGGACAAGTCGCCACCTCATCACAGGGCCAACACAGATAGACAGTCAACATTCACACTCACATTCACACATTAGGGCCAATTTAGTGTTTTCAATAAGCCTTAGGATATTATTACAAAATTGGCTATGCATTTGAATTCTATATTTTTTTACATACGATATTTTGTATAACTTACTTTGAAATTAAGAGTCAAGCAGATATTTAAGTATTTGTTTATTTAGAAAAAAAATAATCATATATGATAATATTATATTTGTTGCAATATTAGATTACATTTAAATGATATCCAATTGCAAGTAGTACAGTATATTTTTCTGTCGAAATGGAAAGAATAAATACATTCAGTAAGAAAGATAAAGTGCTTTATTGACTGGTCATGATTCCACGTAACAGGTTTAGACTCTCCTTCTTTTCCTGTGTTTCCAATATTATTTCCTGCTTGACACTCTTATTTTGTTTTTTCTCGTTCGCCTTTGTCATCGTATGTTTCCTCTTCACTCTTGTTTGAAAGAGCTAGAAATGCACCAGGTTTCTATTGTTAATTAGTAGAGATACAGCAGGCCGATATTATCGGCCGATAAATGCTTCAAAATGTAATATCGGAAATGATCGGTATCGTTTTTTTTATTATCGGTGTCGTTTTTTGTTTTTGTTTTTTTTGTTGTTTTTTAAAATTAAATCAACATAAAAAACACAAGATACACTTACAATTAGTGCACAACCCAAAAAAAACTCCCTCCCCCATTTACACTCATTCACACAAAAGGGTTGTTTCTTTCTGTTATTAATATTCTGGTTCCTACATTATATATCAATATACATCAATACAGTCTGCAAGGGATACAGTCCGTAAGCACACATGATTGTGCGTGCTGCTGGTCCACTAATAGTACTAACCTTTAACAGTTAATTTTACTCATTTTCATTAATTACTAGTTTCTATGTAACTGTTTTTATATTGTTTTACTTTCTTTTTTATTCAAGAAAATGTTTTTAATTTATTTATCTTATTTTATTTTATAAATTTTTAAAAAAAGGACCTTATCTTCACCATACCTGGTTGTCCAAAGGCATAATAATGTGTTACTTCCAGGACTGTATATATCAGTATCGGTTGATATCGGTATCGGTTGATATCAGTATCGGCAATTAAAGAGTTAGACAATATCGGAATATTGGATATTGGCAAAAAGCCATTATCGGACATCCCTATTAATTAGGGTTGTATTTAGTTCAGATTGGTCCTCTGCTAGCTGCTTGATCATTGTTTTTGCTTGTTATCTCCAAGCAGTTGTGCTTAGCATTTTCTTTGCCGTATAGCCTTTATTTTACCTCCTCGCCTGTTCGTTTTTTGTGCACTTCCTTGCTGCACTATCTCAAACTTTTCCTAATAAAATCCATCCCTTGTCATGTCTTTCACAATGATTGTGAACGATAGGCAAAATAAAAAAATAAAAAGTCCAGTTCCCCTTGAACTGAGGTCGATGCTATAATGGATGTTTGCTTTCATCGTCCTTGGCCGCTTTCGTAGACTCTTCATGTTTCAAACTAAGTTAATAATAATGATATTACATTTATTTTATAAGTGCCTTTCAAATAAACGCAGAGACACTTTACAATATACAGATAAAGAAATTTATCAAACATTTTAAACAACAAAGGTCAGGCCTCGGACACCAATTCTGATAGGCGAACACGTCTATTACTCAAATACCAAAGACAGAGGAGAGATAAAAAAAAAAACCCTCAGCTTCTTGTGGTTTGGGTATTGCAGTACTTAAAACCTCATTGTCTATTTGATGTCGATAAATTGTCCAACCCTTGTCTCTCCTGAATATTTACTCTTCTACATACTAAGACACTTGATGCATATATACAAATCCTGGCCTTAAATCTATGTACTATAGCTACAATGCTTTGACACTTTACATGAAATGAAAGACCGAGTTGTCACAGTAAAGTCGTAGTTGGCAGGTCTGCGTAATAGTGATCTTGGTTCGAATCTGTGTTGGAGTATTTCTGTGTGGCGTTTGGTTGTGTGGGTTCTTTCAGCGTACTACAGCTTCCATCCAACATCCCAATGCCTGCATGTTAGGTTCATTTGAGACTGTTGGACTGTGAGCGTTTATATGTGCCTTGTGATTGATGAGGAGATAGTCCACTACTTGGCCTGCTACCTGTTATCGGTTCCAACTCACTCACGACTTGAATGAGGACAAGCTGTATAAAAAATGGATAAATGAGACCTATTTTGATTGTGACAACCTGTGGACATTACAACCCTCATTTGCGGAGCTTAAGATACCTGTGATACAGACTGCAGTGATGTACACGGCATAGTTAGTCGTAAATATGCTCGGCATATGAGTATATCTGTGAAGCAGGATTCGCACTCGCGACGTGACAAAGCTGAGGAAGTAGGATCATAGCAAACTGACAAATACGACCAAATTTGACAGGCAAATTCCCTTGTGCTGCACCACATTGTGACAGATCAGCAGTAAGCCTGCCAGCCAACGCCCTTTCAGTGCAGACCTATTTGTATTGTGTGCATCATTTTGTTAAGGTCCTCGTCCATAGGAAATCACATAATAAGTTACAATTGCCACGACAGTGACTGAAGCTTTCTTGAAATCTCATATGTACATTTTGCATAATTCTGGTTGAAAAACAATACAACTCCCCTGCCACACAATTGTTAGAGTTAGAGTTAGAGTTTGAGTTTATTTCGAACATCCAAGCATACAACATGATACATCACAATTTCCAGTTTCTCCTTTCAACATGTTCGAAAAGGAGTAGAAAGAAGCAGAGCTTATTTAATCCTACCCCTTTTCTTTACATAACAGTTGCTGAAACTTTTTTATTCACTTCCTGTTCTCAATTTATTCACAATAAACTCCATAGGTAATCACAATAAAAATAAATAAATAAATAATAGTAAGAATTTAATAATAATAATTGGTGAAGAAAGTCATATTTCATATGATGAGATAAGTAAGATTACTTTAAGAATGAATGAATGGATGGATGAAATAAATTGAGAATGTTTGTCATGGTTCTTCTTCTTTGTACTTTGTAAACACTTTAAGTTTGAAGAGTTTCTTGAAGTGGATCATATTAGTACATTGTTTGATTGCTTTGCTTAATCCATTCCATAATTTAATTCCACATATTGATATACTGAAGGTCTTAAGTGTTGTACGTGCGTACAAATGTTTTAAATTACATTTTTCTCTAAGATTATATTTCTCCTCTTTTGTTGAGAAGAATTGTTGTATATTCTTGGGTAGCAGGTTATAGTTTGCTTTGTGCATAATTTTAGCTGTTTGCAAATTCACTATGTTGTGGAATTTCAGTATCTTTGATTCAATAAATAAAGGATTTGTATGTTCTCTATATCCAACATTATGTATTATTCTAACTGATCTTTTTTGTAACACCGTTAATGAATGAAGTGTACTTTTGTAATTATTTCCCCATATTTCTACACAGTAGCTCAGATATGGTAACACTAGTGAGCAGTATAGAATATGAAGTGATTTTTTGTCTAGAACATGTTTTGCTTTATTCATTATTGACGTGTTTCTTGCTACTTTATGTTGTATATTTTTTACGTGAGATTTCCAGTTCAATTTATCATCAATCATTATACCTAGAAATTTGGTTTCATTTACTCTTTCAATTTCTATTCCGTCTATTTGTATTTGTGTTTGACTTTCTCTTCTACTGTTACCAAATAGCATTATTTTAGTTTTACTAAGATGCAATGATAGTCTGTTTTTGTCAAACCATCTTTTTAATTTGTTAATTTCTTCTGTAATTATTTGTATTATCTCCTGTGTGTTCTCTCCTGAACAAAACGCTGTTGTATCGTCCGCAAATAATACTAACTTTAAATCTCTTGTAACTTTACAAATGTCATTTATATAGAGATTGAATAATTTAGGTCCTAATATTGATCCCTGAGGTACACCACAGGATATATTTAGCGTTGTAGACATGTGTTCGCCTAGCTTCACGTATTGTTTCCTGTTCGTTAGATAACTTCTTATCCAGTTTAAGACTAACCCTCTGATGCCATATCGTTCTAGTTTTTTGATTAAAATATTGTGATTAATTGTGTCAAATGCTTTAGTTAGATCCATAAAAACTGCTGCTGCACATTTTTTACTGTCTATTGCATTGGTAATTTCTTCTGTAATTTCAATTAATGCCATTGAAGTTGAGACATTAGCTCTGTATCCATATTGGTTCTCTTTGAGTATTCTATTTTTATTTATGAAACTCTCTAATCTGTTATTAAACAGTTTTTCAATGATTTTAGAAAATTGTGGAAGTAAAGAAACAGGTCTATAATTTGTAAATTGATGTTTATCTCCAGTCTTATAAATTGGTGCAACTTTAGCTATTTTCATTTTGTTTGGGAATGTACCTGTTTTAAATGATAGATTACTAATATACATTAATGGTCCTGAGATCTCTTCTATAACCTTTTTTATCGTTTTCATATCAATTCCATTACAATCAGTTGAAGTCTTAGATTTACATTTTTTCACGATTGTAACTATTTCCTCCTGTGTCACATTACTGAGGAACATGGAGTTGGGATTTCGCTCTATGGTATCATTATAGTCCTCAATTGGAACTGGGTCTGGAATCCTTTCTTCCAATTTTGGTCCAATATTTACAAAATAATTATAGAAGCTTTCAACTACTTCCTTTATGTTGTCATTGTTTTTATTTCCGTCTAAAAAGTATTGAGGGTAGTCCCTCTTTGTGCCATTTTTAATAATGCTATTGAGGATGCCCCATGTTGCTCTCATATTATTTTTGTTCCTGTCCAATAATTCACTGTAATATTATTTTCTACATGATCGTAGTATTTCTGTTAACTTGTTTTTATACTTTTTGTACTTAATTTCTGCCTCTATAGTTCTTTGTGCTATAAATTCTCTATATAGTGTATTCTTCTTCTTACAAGCATTTTTTAATCCTTTTGTCATCCATGGTTGATTATTCTTTCTCTGTTTATTACTAAGTTGTATCCATGGACAATGTTTGTCATAAAGTATTATGAACTTGTTTAAGAAATGTTCATATGCTTCATCAACCTCTTTTTCATTGTACACATTGTCCCAATCTTGCTTTTGTAGCTCACTTTTGAAAGCAGTCATCCGTGCACAGTCTTCGAAATGTCCTTTTGTCTTCCATGTTCTTCTTGTAGTTTCCATCATATATTGTAAAAACTGGCAGATGATCACTAACGTCGGTTATAAGTAGACCACTTGTAGTGTTATTGTCAAACTCATTGGTAAAAATATTATCAATAAGCGTGGCACAGTGTGCTGTGATTCTACTTGGCTTTGTGATTTTTGGATATAAACTGATGCTGTACATTGTATTAATGAAGTCATCAATAGACTTTTGCTTGTTAGGGTTCAATAAGTCAATATTAAAGTCACCACATAAGAACATTATTCTTTGACCATTATCCATGTAAGTAGCCTTGATCCATTCTTCAATTGTTTCTATACTTGACTTAGGTGATCTATATATACAACTGATGAAAATGTTTTTGCTTTTTTCCTGACATATTTCAATGGTTATACATTCTAAGATATTATCTATAGCAAATGACATGTTTTTTACCACTTTGTAGTTCAGGTTCTTCATCACGTACTACCATTAATCGTTTGTATATGATTAATGGTAGTAGTTATCACTCATAGTGCCAGTTGTTGCAGTGCACACAGGAAATAGCTGTAATTTTAGCATATGAGGGGAAAGTGGTTAAACTGTGCAGTTGATGAGCAGTGCAGTCCTGTGCAGGAGTGATGAGGCCTTGATTACCGGAATGGGTTGGATGTCATTGCAGACACATCCAGCTGTTGGGTCTAAATGATTAGAGCCATGTTGCAGGAGGGAGACGGTGGCAGATTAAACAGCAATCCTACTCATCCAGCCCACACACACTTAACCATCCCCACTCCCCCTCTGTCACACACAGACACACACACACCGCTTTGTCTATTCCGGGCTGTGATATTAAAGCTGCTGCCATAATAGGTAACGAACCTGGCTGTAGATGCCAGGACTGGCAGCGTTAAAGGCTGCCAGTAAAGGTAGGGTGGTACAATAGAGCTGAGAGTCTGCATGATCTTGACGTTGTGAAGATACGAGTGGTCGTAAAAAGGGGTTGTAGCGCATGAATGTCAGCAGAAATTGTGTTTTTCAAGTGTAACAGGGTCAATTATGTCTTGTAAATATATTGTCATAGATCAAGCTTTATTGGTGTTATAATTACCGGTACACAAAATGTGTATGTTACATAAAAATACCCGAGGCTTGTTTCATGTAATGTCAATATGTGAAACCCTTGTCTCAGTATGTCTCTTTATATCTGTTGGACATAGGGATGGGTACCTTTCACATTTGAACTGATACGGTACCAATTTTCGGTACCTGTGTGTGTGTGTGTGTGTGTGTGTGTGTGTGTGTTAGTTATTAAATATTAAGTGTTTTTAATAATAAAATCAACTTTATTGCAACTTTTAACAAATAGCTGATTGTGATAACTGCTGTCTAGTGTCTAATTTCTGAGTCAATTTCTTTGTTGAAATTGAAAATTGCAACATTACCTGAAGGAAGTTTGGCTGATTACTCTCTCAGTGCTGCTGGAGTGATGGCCAAGTTTTGGTGATGTAAAGATATTTTATATCACGGTTATCCTAATCAAAATTATCACTGTCATTATAATCACAATATTGTTGAATGTGCCCAAAAAGTACTAGTACACACACTGAAATATTTATATTTGTTCAATAACTTGTAAAGTAGTGGCTTTTCTAATTGTCTATTTTTTATGTTTTGTGTTTTGATTGATTGATTGATTGAAACTTTTATTAGTAGATTGCCAAGGAAGAGAATACATTATATGAAACAGTACAGTTTACACAGTACAGTACATATTCCGTACAATTGACCACTAAATGGTAACACTCAAATAAGTTTTTCAACTTGTTTAAGTCGGGGTCCACGTTAATCAATTCATAGTAAATGTTTCTTATGCTTTACTGATAATCTGTAATCTTAGTATTATATCACGTTTTAATAGCTAAGTTTTTATTGTTTTGAATATTAGTTTATACTCTAGCACTTTAAGATTTGGTTGTCTTACTCTTTTTAGTGGTTCTGGAAAGCAGCATAAAACTACCTCAATCTCGATCATTTTGTGCTTGACAGCATAGCTTGTAGGTTCAATGTGCACAATTTAATATCTTAGTTGTTCAAACAGCAATGTGTTTATATAAGTTTAGATTGGAGCTTGTAATTTCTTAATGGGGAGAGACGTTAATGACGCTTGATTTCATGTTAGCATTTAAGCTAGCGCAAGTCACTTTGTGAGTTTATCAAATTGTTTTTTCGATCATCTTAATTTAAAACGGTATTACTAATTGTTGGGAGTTTTACTGCCGTTATCATTAATACCGTTTACTGCTAGATCTCTAGTTAGAGCCGGCTGAGTCTTCAACTAGACATGACGTCACGTGCAACCTGGTAGGATCAGCGGGATTCTGTCGGTTCCCACAAAAGTACCGGATTTGGTAACCACCCTTAGTTGGACACACCTTTTTACTGCTCTTATTGTCCATGATCTCTACGTGAGAGGTAGGCGTCCGTGTGACCGCAGAAAAGTGTGTTGAATGTTTAATTTTTAACTTTAGCTCATTATCCTTTCTTGTTCTGTATTGTGTGTAGGGGCATGACGTTTGGCAACAATATTGCGCACATTGATCTGTATTTCATGTTGACTTCGTCAGATGCAAGTAAAGTGCGTTTGTTCAGCAACTCTGGTGTCGGCCATTGTTTGAAACTCATCACACAACGCAGAGAGGAAATTACCACCGGTTACATTTGGTGCCGTGACCCGGATGAGAGTGAGGTTTAAGGGGGGTGAGTAACGGATGCGCCAGTATGGCATTTCCATATGTACGTTACTAAACCTCATAACCTAAACTGTTTTCTATCTCAGTGCCTCGCAGGCTTGTTTCTAATTCAGGAGGACCCAGGTACGAGTCCCGGGCAGAATGGAAGCAGTGGCTGGACCAGACTGTACTGTAAGTGTTTGGTTGTTTTTGACGGCCTGCATCCCAAAGCCTGCGTGATGGGGATTTAGCAACATTTCCAGCTAAACTAAGCAATTCAAGCCTTTTGGTCTTTGGCCTCTCTGTTTCCAGTCCAGTTTAAGAGTTTTAGCTGAGAAATTGCCAATAATCTGCTCAGTCCACACAAGTCAGGCAGCACTGAGGCTGTTAAAACACGTAGCAGGGAGAGGTCTAGCTGTATCATGTGAAATCCTGTTTGGATGTTTCACTAATTTGCAGCTAAGAGATTGAGCTGTTTCCCCTTCCCCGCTTCTCTCTCACTCGTTCTTTTGTTCTCATGTCTCACTTGTTCTCCTATTCCCCTTTTTTTCCTTTGACTTTGCTTTCTTGCTGGGAATTTGTCTCTCTCCAGTCTGCCTGTCTCGCGCTAGTTTCTCTTCTTTTAGGCACTAGCTGAGGGATTGGGAGGGTTCCTCCAAATTGGCACACAGATGAATAATGCATCTTAGGCAAAGGCGGAGAGCTGGGGGTTGATGTGTCTTTCTTTGTAATACAGTTAATGTTGGGAGTTTCATCGTGCTTTGGGGCAAAAAACAGATGTTTGCTGCTCTTTACCCATTTTTCTATGTGTTGTGGCTTATGTCCCTTACCCTTTGCTGTTAAAAGCTGCAAACATGGTCTACTCACAGAATCATGCATGGGATTTGAAAATACATAGATTCAATGCACTTACGCTAAATGCATGTGTTCTATATTTCTTACTATATACCCAAACCAAACATTGCTGGTAAAAAAAAAATAAACCGAAATGGGGAGCTTAAACCTGCAGCAGCACCATCATTAAAAGTAATGAGAGGAAAGTTAACACTGAATGTACCATAAACAGAGAGGGAGTGAGAGAGAGATCATCAGCCCTAGAAGAATGAATGCTAAATCTTGAGTGTTGCTTCCAACTCATTCTGGGTAATTAAAGTGAGGAAAATGTGGTCTTGGCTTGACTAGTCGGTAGCATCAGCACTATACCGTAGCTGGAATTTCTCAATTGAACTGTCTCCTTTGCACAAAAAGGACAGAACACATTCTATGCAGTCTACAACCAAACACTCGAAGAGTGTGTAGATTTCCCCCATTCAGCATTTAGTTTCAGGGCAGTTTTTTTTTTTCATTCCCATCCAGTTTCATTAGTAATTGATGTTATTAGTACGCCCCGCTTTCGCCTGCAGTGAAAACCCACGCATAGATACACACATACAGCAGTACACATTTACAAATTCCAAAAGGAAGCAACCGTTTGGGATTTTCTTTGCGGATGCGACGCAGAATGAGGCAAACGTGTGAAATTTCAAAAAGTGAGCAACACAAGAGGCGTTGTCTTTGGAGTGCTTGGTACAGGCACACAGTCAGGGTTTGGGACAGATACAGTAACACAAACAATTCTTTTTAGCCAACAGCAACAAGAGCTGAGCTGCCAACTACACACTTCTGAGAATAGAAGCCAGTAGATTTTACTAAATGTCTCCTCCAGAAGGCTTTTTTTTTTTTTTACTTCCCCACTGCCTTGATTTTTTTTCAAATCACGTGGCAGACAAACATCTTCAAAATGACCCATAGCATCCAGCTGACCAAAATTTCAGTACCAGTTGTCTCATGTATTTTTTGCTCCTGAAAATGAATCCGGCAGTCATTTCCCAAAATATCAATTAGTTTTGTTTAACTAACTGTGCTTAGAACGCCACCTTACTATGGTCAGACTCAAATGCTCGGATTTACATGACGTCACGCTCAAGTCGGGCTCATTAAATATGCGTGGTGGTCAAGCCAGCATCTGTTCTCAATGGGTACTCGGCGCCATTTGTGACGTTTGGGTCGCATGACGGCGATTAGTGGCGTGTTCCCAAGATGCAGAATATCGAGGAGGCAACGTGCATGTAAAAGTATTTAATGATGCTCAAAACAAACAAAGATGAGTGCCGCTGGGAAGGCATCAAAGCATAGGGAAGGCTATGCAAAAACCAAACTAAAACTGACAGGTGAAAAACAACAAAACGGAATCCTGGAATAAAGCAAAACTTACGGTAGGAGGAAAGAGCGTCCACATGAAGAATATCCATTCCAAACAAAGTCCCGACACAGAATGATGGCTCACACTTACTGTAAATGGTCTTAATCACCAACAGAAAACAGGTGAGGGGAAAAGTGCTTGAAGGCATGTGTAAAGTAGTTATGAAAAAAAAACAACACAACAGGAAGTGCCACCAAAATTAGAGCGCATGACAGGAACAAGCACTACACACAGAAGAACACCAACAAAACCCAACATAAAGGCACGGACTGGTATAACCAGCCGTGACACCATTTAGCCTTTCTTGAAGAAAAATGCCCTATGCTTGCGTTGTTTTCAGATGTAAGAACTGTTCAAATCACGAAAATGATAAAAGTTTCTTCAGAGTTCCTCGAGAGATAATCAAAAAGGGCAGGAGAGTGACTACGAGAAAAGTGGCACACACTCTAGTCCATGTGAGCAGAGTCGAAGAACGCACACATTTGCAGTGATTACTTCAGTAAAGGTTTGTTTGAAATACTTTTAACGTTTATTATTTACCATTGAAGTATTATCTTGATATTGTTTGTATTTAAATTTTTAACAAATAGAAACCAGAAGGTCAATAGAAACCAGAAGGTCAGGGTCAATTTACTTTGTCAGGAAAGGTACTTTTATGTCTCCCCTCCTGTATATTTTGGACACAAATGTCTCAGAATACTATGGTGTGGCATATGGTTTATACCAGGGGTCACCAACCTTTTTGAAACCAAGGGCTACTTCTTGGGTACTGATTAATGCGAAGGGCTACCAGTTTGATACACACTTAAATAAATTGCCAGAAGTAGCCAATTTGCTCAATTTACCTTTAACTCTGTTATTATTAATAATTAATGATATTTATCTTTGTGGAAACACTGATCATCTTAATGATTTCTCACAATAAATATATATATATAGAAACAGATAAATATCAATATGCAACACTTTATTTTTATATTTTCTCTAAGTGCACATTTTTCAAATTGAACATTTTCAAATGATCACTTCTAAGACAGTCTTGTGAAATCACAATATCCCATTTTAACTAGCTAGCCACTAACATTTTTTAACAAATCATGAATTACTTTGCACCATGTTTGTACGAATAATAACTCATGTAAAATACAAAAGTAAACTCTCAAATTTTTAAATCATGTCACACTTTGAACTGGACACCAAATCTGTTATCTGTTTCTTTGTCAGTTAGTGGGAAGCCTGGCATTGCATGCTGTTAACTAGTGTGTTGTACTCTGGTGTGTAACTTGACATTTCAACTCTGAGTGAGTCTTGCAGATGTGCATCAGTGAGGCGTGTTCTGTGTTTGTTCTTGATTAAGTTCATGTCAGAAAAGGCTGATTCACAAAGATAAGATTTTTCCTCATTGCTTGCGGAACCTTCTTAATCTTTTGGACATATTTTCACAGCAATCTGGCCTTAAGCTTAATTATGATAAATGTAAAATGTTAAGGATCGGAAATCTAAAGGGAACGTCCTTTCGAATGGAATGCAAAGTGCCTGTTTTGTGGACAGATGGACCAGTTAACATACTTGGTGTTGTTGTCCCAGAAAATCGGGAAGATCTAGGCTCAGTAAATTATGATAATCGACTAAGAAAGCTGGACAAAATTATGCAATTATGGAAAGGGAAATCCCTAACCTTGTATGGTAAAATGTCTATTGCCAACTCGTTAATTATTCCTCAATTTATTTATTAGTTTTTGTCATTACCAGCTCCATCACAAAACTTTTTTAAGATTTATGAGCGGAGGGTCTTCGATTTTGTCTGGAACGGCAAACCAGAAAAGATTAAAAGAAAGGTTTTGTACAAAGAGTATGAATATAGGGGCCTGAAACTTCTCAACCTTGAAGCTATGTGTCTGTCTTTAAAAGCATCAATTGTTCCAAAGATGTATTTAAACATTGAGTGGTACACAAATGTCCTGTTGGACAAAAAACATGTACTGTATCAAAAGAAATGGTATCCTTTTTTACAAGTGATCCCCTCCCAGAGAGTCTGCTGGGAAACATGGCGGGGTTCATAAAGGAAACAATCCACTCATAGTGGTGTTTTCAATTTTATGTGTCAGAAAAAAGAGACGATATTTTGCAGCAGATAATATGGATGAACTCTAATATTGTAATAGATGGAAAGCCTTTCTTTTGGAAAAATATGTTTGAAAGAGGAATCATTTTTGTCAATGATATTATCAATGAGAATGGTAAAATTATGAAGTATGATGAATTTAGAGCTATGTATGGTGATGCTTGCTCAAGCTTTTCATTTTATCAACTAACTGGAGTAATTGGGAAAAGATGGAAACAAATAATTAATTATGGAACTACTAAATTATTAGTTTGTAAACCTCTAATAAGAAATTCTAGTTGGCAAAAAGGAACTAAAATAAATAGAAAAATATATAATTTTTATTTAATAAAGAAATCTTTGAAGGCTGCCTCATACAACACAAATGGAAAATGGGAGGACTTTTTTGACTGCCCGTTGCCATGGGATGCCATATTCAAACTAATCTATAAAACCACTATCGATGTGCAAAATCGTTATTTTCAAATTAAAATTATTTATAACTTCTTACCCACAGGGAAAATGTTCAAATTATGGAATATAACAGAGTCAGATGATTGCCGATTTTGTTATCAGGAGCCTGAATCCACCCTGCATTTGTTTATGTATTGTCATATTGTGTCTTTGTTTTGGGTGGAAGTTGAAAAAATGTGTTTAAGGATTGGTTTGTTTATGAAGCTTAATGTGGTTTCTGTTATTTTAGGAGAGTTCATTGACAATCATGATTTAGTCAATTTAATTATAGTACTCTGTAAAATGTTTATTTTTAAGGCCAAAAACAGATATTCACTTAGTATTACTTTCTTTAAAACATTTATTCAGTATTTTCTAATTTTAGAAAGTTACATGGTTGAAAACGATAATGATGCCAAAAAACATTTTAAAAAAAGATGAGAAGTCCTCAAAGGCTTATTTTGAAAGTATAATTATGTTTATAGATTATATGATATCTGTTGTTGTGTTCCCTAATTTGAGTGACCTGGACATAATCTGGACTGTACATAAATGCTTATTTTGAAAATGTAATTTTGTTTATAAATTATATGCAATCTGTTGTGTTCCCTAATTGTTTTCTGTGTACATGAATGAAGGTGTGTGTTGCTGAGTCCGACTTGGACATTATCTGGACTGGGCCTGGTTTAAAAAACCCTTTAAACAAATCTAATTTCATTGACAACCTGGTCTGTTGAAGATAAGGCCCTTTTTTTTTAAAATAAAATAAAATAAGATAAATAAATAAAAAACATTTTCTTGGAAAAAAAAGAAAGTAAAACAATATAAAAATAATTACATAAAAAATAGTAATTAATGAAAATGTTAGTGGACCAGCAGCCTATACAATCATGTGTGCTTCAGGGACTGTGTCCCTTGCAGATGTGTTGTCTATGTTGTGGGAACCAGAATATTGGTAGCAGAAAGAAATAACCCCTTTTGTGTGAGTGGGTGTGGATGAGTGTGCATGGGGGAGTTTTTTTGGGTTGATGCACTGATTGAAAGTGTATGTAGATTTAATTTTTAAAAAAATAAATATATATATATATATATATATATATATATATATATATATATATATATATATATATATATATATATATATATATATATATATATATATATATATTTTTTTTTTTAGAACAGGCCCGCAGGCGACTCATCTGGTCCTTACGGGCGACCTGGTGCCCGCGGGCACCGCGTTGGTGACCCCTGGTTTATACTATAAGTTTATTTTGAACAGGCATACAATTACTATATGATACATCACATATTTCCAGTTTCTCATTACAACATATCTGAAAAGGAGTAGGAAGAAGTAGGGATGATGTTTGATAAGAAATTATCGAGTTCGAGCCCATTATCGAATCCTCTTATTGAACCGATTCCTTATCGATTCTCTTATCAAATCCAGATAGGTTGTTGTATATGGAAAAAAAACACAATATTTGGTTTAACAAAAGCTCACTTTTATTTTATAAGAAAAAAAAAAAAATACAATAAATAAATAAATATTGACTGTTGTTACCCAAAGTATATTAAGTGGGATTTTTCAGAAAAACAAATATATACAGTAACTGTGATCACTATAGGTGTATAAATAATACTATAGTGTTAGATAAAATCAGTCCCTTGGGCACAAAACTGAAAATAATACAGCTCTCCAAAAAATGCACTTCTGCTGCTATTGGAACACCCTTCTGGGGTCCATCAGTGTGGCCTCCTCCAGGAATGACTGTACGTCCTTGTCCTGGAGGGAAAATGAGGGACAGACACAGCATAGAATTAGGGGGGACATTAGCTGAATGTGAAGACTAGGGTGTCTGTTATTAAGTCTTTAGCATTAGTATGTGGAATTAAATGATGGAATGGATTAAGTAATGAAGTTAAACATTGTACTGATATGATCCACTTTAAGAGGTTGTTCAAATTAATAGTGCTTACAAAGTACAAAGAAGAATTCTGAGAAATACTTTCAACCTTATTGAAAATAAGATGTTCTTCATCTCAGTATATTAATAATGACTGAATTAATGAATTACATATTATAAAACTGTTGTATATACTAATTCACAGATGTTATGTTATCATAAAAAGGTCAGTAACTGATGTATATATTTGTAAACGCTCTGAAGTGGGAAAGGGGTAGCATTGAATAAGCTTTATTCTTCCTACTCCTTTTCAGACATGATGTAAAGTGAAATGATATGAAACTGTGATGTGATGTGTTATGCTGTAAGTGTGTTCATGCACGAAATAAACTAAAGAAAGAAAGAAAGCACTAGTTTATTAGACAGACCTGCAAACTCTGGAGTGGTGTAGGCTACAAGATAACGTTAACGTTATCAGACACATACAAAAAGGTTAACGTTAACCTTACCGTTAGCCACTGACTATGCTTAGGTAACGTTAGTCTAGCTAACATTACTGCAGTCCTGGTTGACATAAGAGGTAACCTTATTTTAGCCTAAAGGCTACGAGTGAGCAGATATGGAAATTAACCGGCAACAGTTAACGTTAGTTACTCACCAGCACTATCACTGTAATTGGCGCTGCAGCTTGAAGCAGAGGAAGAGGGGCGCGCTTAGTCATCTCTGTCGCTGCTTCTCCACGACACCTTTCTCTAACTTTCAGGTTATGTGCAGCCTGAACATGTTTCATCATGCTTGTTGTGCTTCCCCCCTTACATGAGAGCAAAGCCTGGCAATAATTGCAGGTAGCCGTTTCCTCGTCATATTTTTTTGTAAAATTAAGCCATACCTTGAGGTGTTCTTTCTGGCTGCTTCTTTTTTTTTTTTTTTTTTTTTTCTTAAAACCTTTATTTATAAATTTCAATTACAAACAGATGAGAAACAAAAACAGTACAGAACAGTACAAAAACAGTACAAAACAGCACCAGGGGGTTGTAAATTCAAAGTAACTAAAATAGAATACAAAAAAGTATATATATAATAAAAACCTTGTTGCTGCTTCTGTATCTGCCGCCTAATGACTGAGCTACGTCATTTTCTGGGACGTGCCACAGGGCATTTCCTGTGAGACGGGATTCGTTCCCAGGGATTCGAATAAAGAACCAACTCTTTTTCTTTACTATAGTGGCCTCGATAACGGGAACCGGTTCTCAAAAAGGGATTCGAGTCCATGGAATCGGTTCTTTTGTTATCGAACAACCGGGAGAACCGGTTTCGAACATCATCCCTAGGAAGAAGCAGAGTTTATTTAATCGTACTTCTTTTCCATTTCATAGCAATCACTAACACATGTGTTCCGTTCTTGATCTTAATTTGTACACAATTTAAATCCATCAATAACAAAGCTCTAATAAATAAATTGTAATTCATATAATGAGATTAATAAGATGATCTCATTTTTCAATAGAGTTCAAAATGTTTACCAGAATTCTTATTCTCTATACTGTTACGGAATATAAATATTTTAGTTTGACTGAGAGTCTGTTGAGTCTGTTTCTGTCAAAGCATCTTTTAAAATTATTCACTTCTTCTGTTATTATTTGTATTAGCTTCTGTGTGTTCTCTCCCGAACAAAATGCAGTTGTGTCATCTGCAAATAATACTAATGTTAGTTTTTTTGTAACTTTACGAATGTCATTTATATAAAGATTGAACAATTTTCCAGTTCCAGTTCCAGTTTCAAGTATTGATCCCTGGGGTATGCCGGAAGATGTATTTAGCGTTGCAGAAGTGTGTTTACTTGACTTCACATGTTGCTTCCTGTTGGTTAAGTAGCTTTTTCAAGGCCAATCCTCTAATGCCATACCGTTATAATTTGTTTATTAAGATAATATGATTAATTGTGTCAAAGATTTTTGTTAAATCCATAAACACTGCAGCTGCACACTGTTCACCATCTATTGCATTGGTAATATCTTCCGTTATTTCGATTAATGCCATTGATGTTGAAATGTTAACTCTGTATCCATACTGGTTGGCCGCAAATGTTCCACTTTTTTTTATGAATTTGTCCAATCTGTTGTTAAATATTTTTTAAATAATTTTTGAAAATTGAAGAAGTAAGGAAACAAGTCTGTAGTTTGTAAACAGTGTTTGTCTCCAGTCTTGTAAATGGGTACACCTTTCGTTATTTTCATTTTGTTTGAGAATTTGCCCATTTGAAATGATAGGTTAATGATATATGTTAAAGGTTCTAAAATCTTTTCAATAACCTTCACCTTACCTTTATCGTTTGCATATACATTTTGTAACAATCAGTTGAGGTCTTGGATTAGGATTCATTCACAATTTTGATTATTTCCTCTTCTGTCTTATCAGTGAGGTACATTGAGTTGGGATTTCTGTCTATTGTATCATTTAAGTCCTCAACTGACCTTTCCTCCATTTACAAAGTAGTAATTGAAGCTTTGTTCATATTGTCATCTTTCCTTCTAAAAAGTATTAAGGGTAATAATTTTTAGCACAATTTTTAACTATACTATTTAGGATGCTTCATGTTGCTCTCATGTTGTTTTTATACATGTTGTAAGATAAGTATAATGGAGGATTTTAATATCCATATTAATACCCCGTCAGACCCTCCGTGAATGTCGCTCCAGACTATAATTGATAGCTGTGGTCTTCCACAAATAATAAATGAACCCAGACATCAAAACGGTAACACGATAGGTCTAATCCTTGTCTGGGGTGTCACCATCTTCAAAGTTGTGATACTCCCGTACACTGTCAGCAGGCTGATACAGGACGCACACATTTTGGAGCTAAAAGTAGGCATTCCAAAATGTGCTTAAACTGGTTAGAACACAAGCATAAAACACTACTGTGTCTAATTTGGGGCACTTTTATTTTTAGTTCCAGAACTATGAAATAAGTGCCAATGTTGTCAGCATCAGAGGGGCCCTTTAAATAAGCAAAAATCATTCTCCTATCATTTAAGTGCAGACTTATGTAACATGATCCATAATTTATTCACACGCACATTTCTAGTTTGCTAGTAGATTAGCAATATGTACCTATGCTCAACTGACAGAATAAAAACAAGACAGAGTGTGTTATAAGAATTGTATAAATTATGTATATAAGCAGCAATAATATGAAATCATATATTAATGCATTCATTTCCTGGTGATAGGTGAGCTAGAGCTTATGCCAAGGAAATTTGCCAAAGAGATAGGACTGGTGGCTTGTCTTTCATCGCATAGATTTAAGGTTTTGTTAGTTTTTTTTAGATGGGGCGGTGGGGTTTAATGTTCATTATTATCATTAATTAATTTGTAATTAACTGGGAGACAGCAGTACTCTAATAGGATCTATTTTGTTTACGCGCTTAAGTCAACAAATGGTTAATTTCCCAATAAACACCAACATTTCGAGAACAGGATTCTTACTCCTATCAGGCAGTCTGCAGGCAGCACTTCACACACAGAGAAGTAGAGCATTTATTGGGGACTAGTTTGAGTGCCAAACTCTGTTTGCGGCTCTAGAGAGTGTTTACAGCAGTGAGTCTGTGCTAGTGGGATTATATTAGAACAGAGTGAAGAGGACGTGTTCATTACATTAAAGGACATGTCATTCAGAGCTGGAATGTGACATTGACAAAAAATCTCTGCCTATTCGATGGACTGTATTGTAAGTTTTCTCAAAAGAAAGAAAAAATATTTTGAACAAAAATTGTATCATAGTGTTCTTTTAATTGTTTGGTTTATAGACAAACAACACCCATAAGAGACAAGCACTGTCAAATGTAATTTAATTCAATGGGACTAATAGGCCCTAATGTTTACTGTGTGTTGTGTCACTTTGTGAAATGTCATCTGGGATAGACTGTACTGCAAACTTTATTCCTACAGTGTTGTCGTCGATGGTTTAAGTCCCCAGCAGGCCTGTGTGTGTGTGACGGTGCTTGGAGCTTAGAGATAGGCATTGATGCTGATGGCAAAAATGTCAGAGGGTTAAGCCACAACACCCTCCCCCCCTCCATCACCACCCAGCACCACTGCCTCTCTTGCATTTTTTTTGCCCACTCAGCTTCATGTTGCTCCGTGTTGTCATGCACAGTCCAACACATTTCCTAGTGGCTATAATGTGATTTCTCATTGTCCTTCAAATGTAATGTGCCAGAGTCTATCCCTCTGATGAACTTTCTAAAACTCTTAAGTAGAGATCAACCGATTTTTTCAGGGCTGATACAGATACCGATTATTAGTAGTCACGGAGGCCGAAAACCGATATTTGGAGCCAATATTCATTTGCAGTCAAATTTGTAGTGTTTACTAAGGGGAGGTGACGGCAAACAGACACCAGGGGGCAGTGTATACAATTATTTAATATATATTTATATATATTCAATATATATAATAATAACAAACAATACTAATATAATAAACTAAGGAAAATGGAGTGTGAACTAGATCCAAAAGATAATGAGTGTGTGGTGTAAGATTATGTGTGTAATTTAACTGAAGTGTGTGTTACCAAAGTGTTGAACGAGAGAAGAGGAAGTCCAGGGGGCAGGCAGGTGATCCGAGATTCAAGCGGGGGTCTGTGGGGCTGAGAAGGGCGTCAAGTCCAGGGGCGAGCGAGGAGTCAGGAACGAGGAATGCAGTCCAAAAACACAAGGGGGGAGATCCAGGGAAAAGTGAGACGCACAGCTCACTGTCCAGGCAACGGAGGGTACTGCAGGGACACGGAAGAAGACAGGGGGGGTTAAGGCACGGAGAGGAAAACAAGCTGAGAGATCTAAAGCTTCGCTTACGGGTCACCATGAGAAAACTAAGTTCCCGCCCGATCCTTGGGTCCACCCTGCCTTTATCCGGCACGCCCTCATCAGGATCAGGTGTGCAGATAGCCGGTGAGTGTTTGCAGCTGGTGGCTGCTGCAGGGCGGAGACGCGCGCGGCGCGTCCCTGGATGTGCGCACCCGTGGGCGTGTCCCGAGGTGCGCACAGACGGCAGGGGTCTGAGCCGTAACAAAATTTAGCTAAACATGAATAGTATACATCAGTAAACAGCTGGATGAGGCTTTAAGTTGCTGGATTTTTTAAAATATGTTTTTAATACAGACTAGTAGCGACATAATGTTTTATGTGGCACTAAAATATGCAGAGATTTCACAAACACTTTTATTAAGGGTGTCTAAGAGTAGTATCAACATCTCCTGAAAATTGTTTTAAAAAATATGGGATTTGCAAGTTAATCAATTTAATAGCAGTTTATGGATTCAAAATATTGCAACGTTTCCATGTGAGGAACTCTAAAATACTGGTTGGCTGAAGCTTATCTCAAAGATGTATTCAGTATATGATACATCACATATTTTAAATATTTTCTTTTTTTTTTTTTTACAACATGTCCAAAAAGGAGTAGGAAGAAGCAAAACTAATTTAATCCTACCCCTATTCTACTTCATAGTAATAATAACACATACAGTATGTTCACTTTCTGCTGTCAATTTGTAACACAATTTAAATCAATGATTTCCGAATATTGTATGATTGTCATGAAATATATGATTTGTAAATATGGCAAACGTTCAAATAAAACTAATTCTGGGATCCTTCATGTTTTAAGCTGTCTGACAAATTAAATGCTGCCTCCTCTTCTTTACGTATTATATAAGTCTCCTATTTGCCAATTTGCACAAAGATATATGGCAGAGATATATGTGTGTGTAACTTGATTAAATCACGGAAAATAAAAACTTGCCTCGCACTTTAATGAGATCATGCAAGTGTTGTGTGATCCTACGGTAGCGAAAACACACAAAACAGTTGGGAGAAGGAGGGAAAGAAGAAATGTCAGCAAAGAAGGACAAAAACTAGAAATCCTGGTTCTGTAGCAGAAGAGATGTGCTCTTGATCGGCGATTGGCCCTCCAAAGAGAGGGAGAGTAGGTTGGGTTTGAGACTGCCTGAGCACGGCAGTGCAGCACTGGTTATTACTACTAACTTACTTTTTTATACTAAATACTGCTATCATATGTGGAGATATATTGTATATACTGATGTATTTCTGTTGTAATTGAAAAAAAAATGTATATCGGCCGATACTGATAAAAGAAGGCTGATGTAGATATATGTCAACATGCCAAATATCGGCCCGACCGATTTTTGGTCAATCCCTACTCTAAAGTTTAGTTTTAGAAGCATGTTGTCATCCCATGAACTGTAGATGTTTCCAGTCGTCCGGGGTCATTAGACATCCACACAAGTGCAATATACACTATATTGCCAAAAGAATTTGGCCACCCATCCAAATGATGAGAATCAGGTGTCCTAATCACTTGGCCCGGTGTATAAAATCAAGCACTTTGGCATGGAGACTGTTTCTACAAACATTTGTGAAAGAATGGGCCGCTCTCAGTGATTTCCAGCGTGGAACTGTCATAGGATGCCACCTGTGCAACAAATCCAGTTGTGACGTTTCCTCACTCCTAAATATTCCAAAGTCAACTTTATTATAAGAAAAGTGAAGAGTTTGGGAACAACAGCAACTCAGCCACCAAGTGTTAAGCCACATAAACTGACAGAGAGGGGTCAGCGGATGCTAAAGCGCATAGTGCAAAGACTTTCTGCACAGTCAGTTGCTACAGAGCTCCAAACTTCATGTGACCTTCCAATTAGCCCACGTACAGTATTAGAGAGCTTCATGAAATGGGTTTCCATGGCCGAGCAGCTGTATCTAAGCCATACATCACCAAGTCCAATGCAAAGCGTGGGATGCAGTGGTGTAAAGCACGTCGCCACTGGACTCTAGAGCAGTGGAGACGCCTTCTCTGGACTGATGAATCACACTTTTCCATCTGGGAATCTGATGGACCAGTCTAGTTTTGGAGGTTGCCAGGAGAACGCTACATTTCGGACTGCATTGTGCCGAGTGTGAAATTTGGTGGAGGAGGAATTATGGTGTGGGGTTGTTTTTTCAGGAGTTGGGTTTGGCCCCTTAGTTACAATGAAAGGAACGTTGAATGCTCCCAGATACCAAAACATTTTGGACAATTCCATGGCATGGCACTTCAAGTTCATATGTGAGTAAAGGCAGGTGGCCAAATACATTTGGCAATATAGTGTATACCGTGCAATATATATCGTACTATGCAACATCAAAAAATTATATTGTACAATATAATTCTCTATTGTTTATATAGCAATTGTAATGTCTTAAACTGAACAAAAAATAAATTGTCATTCAAGCCGAATAAGATGATTGGTCATATACATGTCCACATGTGTCCTCATACACAAAAGCAGTCTCAGAGAAGCATTGAATAATTTGCAGTCATGTTGTTGTTAGATAGGCTATACATTCCATGATACCTGACATTGCTCTAGCTAGCAACAACAAACATATATATTGTGAGTATGGGGCGTAGATTAAAAACTTGATGCAGAAAGAAGGTAGTAGGCTTTCGCGTCAAAAGTTAGCACCTTCAAGTGAGTCCCCTGCTGTATCTGTCACATACAGCAGCTTTAATAAAGATATTCTTACCACCTTTTGGGGGGAAAGTAACCTACGGAGCCTCTAAAGGGACATGGGAATTTTTTTTTTTAGACATGTATCTCGTGGCCACGAGAAACTTTTTATTTAAAAAAAAAAAAAAAAATTTTTTTTTTTTTTTTTTTTTACTAAAACTTTTTCGTGCGCACGAGAAAGCATTGGATGCGTGCTGATGGGTTGGTGTGTGTTAAAATGGCAGTTTAGGAGTTAATATAGCTGTATTTCCAATTAGGACTTTCCCCCATGTGTGTTGTGGCAAAATGTGAATGCTTGATTAGTAGGTGTGAGACAAACACTTTATCTTCCTGGTTATTGTAACGCTACGTGTTTGACATTATTTAAGACTTTATCATGCCCGGGAAAGGACAGTTTTCCTCTTCTGTGGCTGTGGGGGGTGGGCGTGGCTTGCGGACCTGCTGCGAAGCGGAGTGTGTCATTTAGTCCCATGGTGATGTGATCAAACTTCTTTCTTGCTTGGAAGATACACACACAATTGTAACTGTTATTTCTTCCTGCAAATAATAAATATGTACAACGTGTTTGGATGTATTCATTTATGTAAAATTATCATTAAATGTAATATTGCCTGACAAAAAGTGATTCGACGTACTTAATATTTTGATATTTACACATCGCATATTTACACACGCGCATCTGACTAGAATACCCTTATGTGCATTACATATATCAACATCAACTACCTACTGTACTGTTTACTTGTTGAAATACCCTCTTTAGAACAAATATCTACCCAAATAATTTATATGTGTATATATAATATATATATATATATATATATATATATATATATATATATATATATATATATATATATATATATATGTATGTATGTATGTGTATACATATATATATATATATATATATATATATATGAATGTATGTATATATATATGTATATATATATATATATATATATATATATATATATGAATGTATATATATATATATATATATGAATGTATGTATATATATATATGAATGTATGTATGTATATATATATGTATTTGTATGTATGTATGTGTATCTATATATATATATATATATATATATATATATATATATATATATATGTGTGTGTGTGTATCCATATATATATATATATATATATATATATATATATATATATATATATATATATATATATATATATATATATATATATATATATATATATATATATATGTGTGTGTGTGTGTGTATCTATATATATATATATATACATACATACATATTATGTATAAGCATGTATATATATACTCTACCGTTTAAAAGTTTGGGGTCACATTGAAATGTCCTTATTTTTTAAGGAAAAGCACTGTACTTTTCAATGAAGATAACTTTCAACTAGTCTTAACTTTAAAGAAATACACTCTATACATTGCTAATGTGGGAAATGACTATTCTAGCTGCAAATGTCTGGTTTTTGGTGCAATATCTACATAGGTGTATAGAAGCCCATTTCCAGCAACTATCACTCCAGTGTTCTAATGGTACAATGTGTTTGCTCATTGGCTCAGAAGGCTAATTGATGATTAGAAAACCCTTGTGCAATCATGTTCACATCTGAAAACAGTTTAGCTCGTTACAGAAGCTACAAAACTGACCTTCCTTTGAGCAGATTGGGTTTCTGGAGCATCACATTTGTGGGGTCAATTAAACGCTCAAAATGGCCAGAAAAAGAGAACTTTCATCTGAAACTCGACAGTCTATTCTTGTTCTTAGAAATGAAGGCTATTCTACAAAATTGTTTGGGTGACCCCAAACTTTTGAACGGTAGTGTATATATATATTATATATTACTGTAACTTGTTCTTAAAAATAGTAGTTATTTTGTATGTCAAATTTAGTGTTTGTGTGTATATATGTATACTGTATATATGTATGTGTGTTTCTTTCTATACAGTATACATGTATATGTGTGTGTGTGCATGTATATACTGTGTATATATGTATATATATATGTATATATATATATATATATATATATATATATATATATATATATATATATATATATATATATTTATTTATATATTATATATACACATATAAATTATATGGGTAGATATTTGCTCTAAAAAGGGTATTTCAACAAGTAAACAGTACAGTAGGTAGTTGATGTTGATATATGTAATGCACATAAGGGTATTCTAGTCAGATGCGCGTGTGTAAATATGCGATGTGTAAATATCAAAATATTACGTACGTCAAATCACTTTTTGTCAGGCAATATTACATTTAATGATAATTTTACATAAATGAATACATCCAAACACGTTGTACATATTTATTATTTGCAGGAAGAAATAACAGTTACAATTGTGTGTGTATCTTCCAAGCAAGAAAGAAGTTTGATCACATCACCATGGGACTAACTGACACACTCCGCTTCGCAGCAGGTGCGCAAGCCACGCCCACCCCCCACAGCCACAGAAGAGGAAAACTGTCCTTTCCCGGGCATGATAAAGTCTTAAATAATGTCAAACACGTAGCGTTACAATAACCAGGAAGATAAAGTGTTTGTCTCACACCTACTAATCAAGCATTCACATTTTGCCACAACACACATGGGGGAAAGTCCTAATTGGAAATACAGCCATATTAACTCCTAAACTGCCATTTTAACACACACCAAACCATCAGCACGCATCCAATGCTTTCTCGTGGCCACGAGAAACTTTCTCGTGGCCACGAGAAAGTTTCTCGTGCGCACGAGAAAGTTTCTCGTGCGCACGAGAAACTTTTTATTTAAAAAATATATATATATATATATATATATATATATATATATATATATATATATATATATATATATATATATATATATATATATTTTTTTTTTTTTTACTTTCTCGTGGCCACGAGAAAGTTTCTCGTGGCCACGAGATACATGTCTAAAAAAAAAAAAATTCCCATGTCCCTTTAGGGGCTCCGTAGTAACCTCTCACAAATGCGCGAGTGAAGTTGAAGGACCTTAAGGGTTAAACGTTTGTAAAATGGCATGCACCTAAAATATAGCATTGGTTTATTTTTTACGAAATAACCATTCTTGTGAATTTCTCCTTGTAATACTGTATTATGACAGAAACTGAAAGTGTGCGGGAACATGAGAGGCACAGCTTCCATGTGGATCTCTGGCAGCATGCGATTAGGAAAATTGCATGGACGTCTGATTTTGTAATCCTGTGTTGAGCACTACTGGGGC
The DNA here is from genome assembly GCF_033978785.1 of Entelurus aequoreus. Taxonomy (NCBI): domain Eukaryota; kingdom Metazoa; phylum Chordata; class Actinopteri; order Syngnathiformes; family Syngnathidae; genus Entelurus; species Entelurus aequoreus. The sequence continues at coordinate 43,344,759 of NC_084737.1, forward strand.
TTTTTTTGGGTCGGGAGTTGTTATCTGATAGGTTGCAGCACTCTTTTCTTATACTGTGAAAAAAAATCACCCCAAAAAAAACATCTAAATCACCACACTTTTTCAAATATTGGTTTTCAGCTGATGAAATCTTGAAAATCTTCCAAGGTCTGCATATAATATATTTTTTTTATAAATCAATTAAGAAATCTAATTTAATTTGTTTTAATCAACCCCTTAAAGGAGAACTGCACTTTTTTTGGGGGGGGGGGGGGGGGGGGGGGGGCTATCGTTCACAATCTTTATAAGAGACAAGAACACACCTCTTTTTTTTTAGGATTTTAAAGATGATAAAAAACGCTCATTGGGATTGTGAACAATAGGCAAAATTCCCCCTAAATTGCAGTTTCCCTTTAAGTAATTTTCTTTATTGCTGACTAAGCGATGGCTCTATTATTTTTTATTCATGACAGTACAAATATGGACAGAGGATTCTCTCGCCATCGTCTGTCTCTGCAGCGCAATCTCTGCCTTTCTCGCAGGCATTTGTGCATAAGTGTGCAAGCACATTTCAAACGTGCTAAATGTAGATGCAAAACAGCAGCTGCAAAACAGTTTTAGCCTTAAACGCTAAATTGATTACGCTCTCTATTTTGCACCTTTCAGAGACGCAAACTTTGAGGCATGTGTTGAGGGACGTCTGCATTGCTGGTTAAAACTGAAATCAGTTTTCTGTGTGTGCGCGTGTTTCTGAGCGCACATGCAGGAAGCTCCCCACCCTGTGGTTGCACTGCACCTTATGTGCCCTGCTTGCAACTCTCTCAGTTCTGCTCCTTGCATCCACCTATAAACTCATTACTTAATGACATCCATTATGACCTGATTATCACCATCAGTATGCATATCCACACACTTCACCATCGTCGTCGTCGTTGGCATCTTTATTATAGTTTGCTGAAGTGCCACTGTTCTCCAGAATATAATGTTCTCCCATAACATTGTGAAATGAAGACAGCTGCAGAAATGAGCATTGTTGTACCTTAAATGGCCTCTCCTGCTGCAGGCTTTTCTCACCACTTCTCCACAAAGTGTTTGAATGTGTTGTTCGACATTTGCTGCCACCCTGCTTGGTGCTGGCTGGCATTCCAGTCCACACGCTTTGTATGAATATTTTCATCCACATTTTTCAAAGGCCGCTGACGAAATGCTGTCAGAGCTCACTGGTGACCTCCTTCTAGTTGCCGCATCCCTTTTTTTTCTCCCCTCCCATTCCCTCCCTGCTCTCGTCACACATGCTGGTAGGCTTCCCTGCTCTTCCTCTCTTCGTGTTCGTCTCACTGCTCTGGTTTATCTTTTCCCTTCCTAGTTGTTATCACACCCAACGCTCCTGGCACTCGCCTCACTGTTTTAAGTATGCCCCCTCACTCCCCGCCTTCACTTGTTCTCCTCCGACCTCGCCTTCTCCCACCTGTCAGCCCTTTCATCCCGCTCATTTGTTCCCGTCTCTCATCATCTCTCTCGCCGCCATTCACCAGCACTCTTCTCCGTCTGTGTTCTCTGCCTGCCTGCCTCACTGATCCATGAAGGACTATCTGAGGCCTCCGCTCTGCTAATTCATTCGCTGTGCATCGCCTCACATTTCTGCAGGGTCAGGCAGACACTGAGAGAGAAGGGGAAGAGGAAGAGAAGATCTAGAGCAAGAGAAATGAGAAAAGAGGACATGGGGGGGGGGGGGGGGGTGTAGTTTTATCACCAAGAAACACAAAGTAAATATTCTTGTCCTTTGTTGCTTGCCTTAACCTCTTTCTGTTCACTACTTTGTTTGCTTTTTGGATCCCGCTTGTTGTACCGAAACATTGCTGCCATTGTCTTTGTTTATAAACATGCGAAACAAAAGCATTAACTTTATACTGGCAGAGAGTAAAGGAATGGCAAAGCTCAATGGAAGGATTAGAGAGATAGCGTGAGCCTCTCTGCTGTCCCAAAACACTCACAGGTAGGCTGAAAATTAACTTCTTTTTCTTGAAAGACCAGCAGTACCCACTGCTTTTAAAGTTAAAGTTAAAGTGCCAATGATTGTGACACACACACACTAGTTGCGGTGAAATTATCCTCCGCATTTTACCAAACCAACAGGGGAGCAGTGAGCCGGCGGTGTCCGCGCCCGGGAATAATTTGGTGATTCAACCCCCAATTCCAACCCTTGATGCTGAGTGCCAAGCAGGGAGGTAATGGGTCCCATTTTTATAGTCTTTGGTATGACTTGGCCGAGTTTGAACTCACGACCTACCGATCTCAGGGCGGACACTCTAACCACAAGGCCACTGAGCAGGTTTTAGCTATTAGCTAATGCTAGCGAGCAATGTTGAGCAGATTTTAAAGGATTCTCTGTGGCATTTGCGATGCCACCTAGCGGTAGGGAGGCTCCTTACTCAAATTTTTGCTTGTAACTTATTGCAACATTATTAGCCCAGACAGACAGCTCGTATCTCATAACACTCCTAAGTTGGGGCCCTTGTGAGTCAAGGTGTCAATATAATGGGTAAAATATAGACATTACAAAAAATGTATATGTTTGAAAAACTTTGACTTTTGACAAGAACAAGAAAGTTTGATCATATTACGCCTATACTGGCTCACCTGCACTGGCTTCCTGTGCACTTAAGATGTGACTTTAAGGTTTTACTACTTACGTATAAAATACTACACGGTCTAGAGCCATCCTATATTGCTGATTGTATTGTACCATATGTCTCGGCAAGAAATATGCGTTCAAAGAACTCCGGCTTATTAGTGATTCCCAGAGCCCAAACAAAGTCTGCGGGCTATAGAGCGTTTTCTATTCGGGCTCCAGTACTCTGGAATGCCCTCCCGGTAACAGTTAGAGATGCTACCTCAGTAGAAGCATTTAAGTCCCATCTTAAAACTCATTTGTATACTCTAGCCTTTAAATAGACCCCCCGTTTAGGCCAGTTGATCTGCCGTCTCTTTTCTGCTCTGCCCCCTCTCCTGCGTGGAGAAGTTATTAGGTGACCACAGATGAGGTGCTAGCTGTTCAAAGTCGGGACCCGGGGTGGACACTCATCTGTGCATCAGTTGGGGACGTCTCTGCGCTGCTGAATTATCTCTCACACTATTAACTAGATCCACTCAACGTCCATTGCACCGGTCGCCTAGGGGGTCCCCTCCAAGGTTTCTCATTGTATCCCATTGGGTTGACTTTTTCCTTGCCCTGATGTGGGATCTGAGCCGAGGATGTCGTTGTGGCTTGTGCAGCCTTTTGAGACACTCGTGATTTAGGGCTATATAAATAAACTTTGATTGATTGATTGAAAAATGTAACTTAGAGCAAGTTACAAACAGCCCATCTAAGTAAAATTGGATAATTTCCCACAAAAACCCTTAGAGTGCCAAATGTAAAAAGTTCACTTTTCTACCTGATTTATTTATATTTCAAAGGCTACTGTTGCATAACCCCAATCGAGTTGTTTCCAGCAAATTAAAGTGACATTATGTGTCACCACCATGAAGTAACACATACAAATAATAAATCGGAAACATACAGATATGTATTAATGCATACTGAGTACGTGTCCATGCACTAAATTAGTCCGATTCCTCAAATAGTTCGGCTCCAAATAAACATTCTACCATGAAAACACCTCTATCCGATCGTGTTCGGTTTTTGAAATGTTCTGGATTATAGGATTAAAAACCAGATCTCTTGGGGGAGGAAGGGGTTGGGGTGCACCAGGGGCGACCCTTCATATCGCACATGTGCCAGTTTCAACGCGCGGGATATAACCTGGATACCATTCAATAAAAACATTAGCAACAATTGTAGTGAAGAGTAGACTGTTTATTTGCTTTACCAAACAAAAGAACATAACTTTTCAAGTGCATTGATGGTAGAAAAAAGAAACAAGAGATTTATTGAAGAAAGTAAGGAAATGGAGAATGCCGTCTTAATTCGGACTCCCGAACGAAATACAAATAGGATGGAAGAGAATGAAGCAGGTATATATCATCAATCAAAGTTTACTTATACAGCCCTTAATCACAAATGTCTCAAAGGGCTGCACAAGCCACAACGACATACTCGGCTCAGATCCCACATCAGGGCAAGGAAAAACTCAACCCAATGGGATACAATGAGAAACCTTGGAGGGGACCCCCTAGGCGACCGGTGCAATGGACGTTGAGTGGATCTAGTTAATAGTGTGAGAGTCCAGTCCATAGTGGGGACAGCAGGGGATCATCTTGAGTGGAGACAAGTCAGCAGCGCAGAGACGTCCTCAACTGATGCACAGATGAGTGGTCCGGCTCAGATCCAAATCAGGGCAAGAAAAAACTTAACCCAATGGGGACAGCAAGAAACCTTGGAAGGGACCGCAGATGTGGGGACCCCCACTTGGGTGACCGGTGCAATGGAGCAGGGGATCAGCTCGAATGGAGACAAGTCAGCAGCGCAGAGACGTCACCAACTGATGCATAAGGAGCGGTCCACCTGATAGCCTCTCCACGCAGGAGAGGGGGGCAGAGCAGAAAAGAGAGACGGCAGATCAACTGGTCTACAAAGGGGCCTATTTAAATTCCTTCGAAAAAACTCCAGCCGATCTTTCTTTGCTTTGGACGTGCATCCGCTCAGATACATTCTTGGTAGCGTCATGTTCATAGCGCAATATAAGATAATTTCTTGATGCTGTCTGCTATTTAACATCAGCACAGCCATTAGATGATGTCATAGCACACATCACGTACCACAGAGCTAGGCTGGTAACTTGTAAGGACTCACAGAGGCTAGTGTAACGTCATAGGTCAACCGGGAAAAGCAATATATTTATCCGCACTAAAAAACGTAGGACAGCAGGCAGCTTGCAGGTAAAATTAGTATTTAATCCAATCACAAGGCAAAAATATTGTAGAGCTCTTAGCATACCATGGTCAAACTTAACATAGCACAAAGAAGGAAAGTAAACCGTGACATGCAGCTAGTACAAATAATGCAAACAGTCGCGTGTAGCAAGCATTGATCCCGCACAGAAGGCAGGGTGACACAGGTATATAAACTCCCTGATTAGTGATCAGTAGCAAGCAGGCCTCTTGATCACTAATCAGAGGCAGGTGGGAATAATCAGCGCTCTTAGCAACCAGAAAGTGAAAAAGGGAAGGGAACTTTGTTATTTTCATTTTTTTTATTTCTTTGGCGCTAAACATTTGAAAAACATGGACTATTATTGGCTTTAATCTGTCAATATTCAGCTGTCTTTATTTCCGTGCTTCCGCTGACTGCATATCTGCATTCACAGGCTCGAACACAGGTGTGGGCGGGTCTGTGCACGCTGACTACTGCGGGAATGGTGCGATACTTGCATATTTTCTAAATATTTGGCTTTACACTCGGCGGGACATTTAGATTTAACATTTGGATTTAAGTTTAATGGGTTGTACTTGTATAGCGCTTTTCTACCTTTTATTTTAAGGAACTCAAAGCGTTTTGACACTATTTCCACATTCACCCATGCACACACAAATTCACACATTGATGGCGGGAGCTGCCATGCACGGCGCTAACCAGGCCCATCAGGAGCAAGGGTGAAGTGTCTTGCTCAGGGACACAACGGACGTGACTAGGATGATAGAAGGTGGCACCCTGGGACCAGTAACCCTCAGATTGCTGGCACGGCCACTCTCCCAACATCGCCACGCCGTCCCCGTTAACCTTTAGATCGAATAGATTCAACATTTAGAATCTATTCGACACTCTAACCTAGTCGTTAGAGTGTCCGCCCTGAGATCGGTAGGTTGTGAGTTCAAACCCCGGTCGAGTCACACCAAAGACTATAAAAATGGGACTCATTCCCTCCCTGTTTGGCACTCAGTATCAAGGGTTGGAATTGGAGGTTAAATCACCAAAAATGATTCCCGGGCGCGGCCACCGCTGCTGCTCACTGCTCCCCTCACTTTCCAGGGGGGTGATCAAGGTTGATGGGTCAAATGCAGAGAATAATTTCGCCACACCTCGTGTGTGTGTGTGACAATCATGGGTACTTTAACTTTAACTTAACTTTAGATTGAACATTTTGGTTTAACATTACATACTGACGAAGACGTTGTCGAAACTGGTCTGTGTTTGGTAGCGCCTGCGTAGTTTATATTAAAATTATTAGAAGGACACAAGTGTTGCTGGCCTTGCTTTTTATTTAACATTTAGATGTAACATTTAGATTAAGATTTAACATTGCAAAAGAGAGAGGAAAACAGCTACAAGCAGATTAAAACATTACTTATGAAAAAGCAAATACTACTATTAAGAACAGACAGAAGAAACGATGGCTGCACGAACATCCAAACAACAACAAGCAGGATGATCCCTACCTCCTCTCCAGACCAGTCCAAGTAACCATCTTTAGACTAAGGACTGGACACTCCAAGATCACATGTTTACAAAATTCCACACTGTAGACTCTGCAATGTGCCCCTGCAGTACTGCCTCAATGACAGTGGAATATCTCCCCCAAAACTGTATAATACATCAAAACCTACAAGCAGAGACTTGGCCTGCTGAAGGACACACTCTTTGGACTTCATCAGAGCCTCTGGAGTTCTGTTTAGCGAAGGACAAAGAAGAAGAAGATTTAACATTTATATTTAGCGTTTAGATTTAACATTGGTATTTTGCATTTAGATTTAGATTTAACATTAAGATGTAACATTTTGATTGAGATTCAACAATTAGATTTAGGTTTAGCTATATGGTTGATATTTAACATGTAGATTTTAACTCAACATTATAGATAAATATGTAACATTTAAATTTAACATTAGGATAACATTTAGATTTAGCATTTAGATGTAGATTTAACATTTAAATTTAGCTACAGCATTTAAATTCAGGGCAGCACGTTGGAAGAGGGGTTAGTGCATGTGCCTCACAATACGAGGGTCCTGGGTTCGATCCTGGGCTCGGGATCTGTCTGTGTGGAGTTTGCATGTTCTCCCCGTGACTGCTTGGTTTCCCTCCGGCTTCCTCCCACCTCCAAAGACATGCACCTGGGGATAGGTTGATTGGCAACACTAAATTGGCCCTAGTGTGTGAATGTTTCTGTCTATCTGTGTTGGCCCTGTGATGAGGTGGCGACTTGTCCAGGGTGTACACCGCCTTCCGCCCGAATGCAGCTGAGATAGGCTCCAGCAACCTCCGCGACCCCGAAAGGGACAAGCGGCAGACAATGGATGGATGGATGGCATTTAAATTCCCCATTTTATTTATATCTCCAATATGAAGAAAATAGCTCGATGTGGAAAAAAGTGTGCTAATTATTCAAAAATATATCAGCTATAAAAGTGTGATTGAATGTTTAAAGATTGCACCTCATACTATTAATCCCTCATGGCACACTACTGTACTGTGGCACAGTGGGAGGCATCATTGCATTATCATGAGTAGGTGCGTCCAGACTTTGGATTGGCACTGAAAATGTTTTTTTTCCTTCCAAGTAAAACTAATGCCATAGACTTTAATATTGAAGTATTCGTATTACTAAAAAAGTACACAATTACCATTTCCATTCCCTACTGGTACTACATTGATCATTGCAAATGTATTTCTAAGACTGTTGCAAGTGTACAGTACTGTGTTTCTTATATGTATAATTATTTCCTATTGGACATTATTCCGGTCTTCTGTCAATAAAATATTCTGTCCGTGAATTATGCATGAACCTTAATGACCGTAGACAGGATGTGGCTACCCATTTAAGTTTACAATTTGGTGCTGGTCTACATTAGTGTTGTTCAGCCTTAACAAAGCTGTTTGTCATTCTAGTTAGTTGGTATAGCAAAGTAATTAACAAGATTTAAATACATGTAAAAATGGATGTACTTTTCTTGTCTTTGTATTTACATGGTCTACTTGCTGCTCTAATTGCCCTGTGGAGACAAATACCGTTTTGTTATTTAAACAACAAAAAAACTGTAAAGCAGAAAATAAAGACTGAAAAATAAATCAATAAAATGTAATTCCATTCAATCTGGTCCTTCCACCAGTAAGCTCACAGGATGTCCTCCACATGTTGGTTGTCTAGAGCCAACACAGAACTTGCTCCCTGGTCATGGAATGACTCCAGAAAGATCTGAGGCTACCAGAATTGATCACTTTGGGGGAGTTTAATTCCATTTTAAAAGATGGAGATACCAGTTCTCTTGGGAAATGTACTTGCTTTTAAATTGAATTATTACTTAATCGTTTTAAATTATTTTTGACCTGTTGTGGTATGATTGCTGTTGTTCTGTTGTATTGTCTTGTTGTAATTATTATTGTAACTTTTTTTGTGCCGCACTCTTTGTCAGGTCGCTCTTAAAAAAGAGATTTTAATCTCAATGAGTCTTTACCTGGTTAAATAAAGGAAATTGAGTAAGACTTATTCAGGACTGAAGTGCTGTCTCGCCTTTTCCTGTTGGAACAGCACAGTAAATCTCAAACATTACAATATAAGTTAATTTTTACTAACAGAAAAAAGAAGGTGTTGGTTCAACCTTTTTTTCTACCTTGTTAGGCGTTCTATTTTCTGTGCATTATTCCCTGCGAGAATCCAAAATAGCAGCTGAAATGTCAGAAAGAGACGGTGACAGAAAGCCAGAGGCAGACCACACAAAGCATTTCTCGCTCTCTGCAGCATTTCGTCGTATCTCTCATTTCTTTCATTCGCTGCGTCTTTCTTCCTCCCCCTGTCTCTGCAGGTTTTCCTGAGCTGAGGGTTTTGGTGTGGCAGAGTTTGAGCTCGAGTGGAAGTGAGTGGGCGTGAGAGGAAGCGTGTGTCATGGCTGACAGCGAAGGGACAAACCTCGAGGACCCTCCCTACAAAAACCTGCTGCTCCTGGGGGCCATCGCAGCAGCGTCGGCCTTTGTGGTCACCATCCTCATCGTGCTCGTCTGCGTGGGCTGTCAAAGGTGAGCGGACCCTCACAGGACTTTCTTTCTGCACTGAACTCCCAAAGTCACCCTCTTTTTTTTTTATGAATCCCAACCACTGTTTGTTTACTGTATGTTTGTCCACCCTGCATCATCTCTGTTATATCTATAGAGGCTTGGGGGGAATATTAAAGGACTGTGAGTGTCAGGTCGGATGAAGTTATGTTTACAAAACACTGAGAGGACGGGCCAGAGCCACAGCAACTCAATGTCACCCCTTTCAGCAGAACCCTTGGCAGGCAAAAGTATTGGAACGCAGTTGGTTTTAAAGACATAGGAAATGTTGGAAAATATATGAATCTTATCCAGCTGGGCATGTACATTCACCTTGTCATATACCCGTACGAATGCAGTACATCACAAAGACAAATCCATTGACTAGTGTTATTTAAACTTTTTTCACCAAGTACCTTCTCAGAAAACACTTTGTACCACCATAATGACAAACGTTAAAATACTGTAGCGTAGTAGGCCTAAGTATTCATTAAAAACAAGGCAGAGTTTTTAATTGACAAGTATATGTAATATTTTTTGTCTCTGTAACATTACACACAATGCACAAACATCATCAACAATGATACTCCATCTAGAGCAGCGGCCCCCAGCCACCGGGCCACGGCCCGGTACCGGTCCGTGGATCCATTGGTATTGGGCCGCACAAGAAATAAATTAAAAAATATATATATATTTTTTTATTAAATCAACATAAAAAACACAAGATACACTTACAATCAGTGCACCAACCCACACTCATTTGCACAAAAGGGTTGTTTCTTTCTGTTATTAATATTTCTGGTTCCTACATTATATATCAATATAGATCAATACAGTCTGCAAGGATACGTAAGCACACATGATTGTATTTTTTTATGACAAAAAAAATAAAAAGTAGTCCAGCTTCTCAGGCAAATCATATAGTTGATGTAGATGCCCATATCGGCTGTACAAATTTACTTTACAAGAGAGAAGTGTAGGATACTACTCTTGTTGCCTTATCTGTATTTGACTTTATTAAATGTACTTATATTATCATTTGGTGCAGCCAGGCCGTAGCAGGAGGGGGTAGGGAGAGAAAAAAAGGAAGACAGAGGGGGAAATTGTGGGGACAAGAGGGGGATTAGACAGAGAGACAAAAACAACAACAGCAAACACAACAATAACAACAACAACAACAATAGAACAACATCAGCGAATACGATATGTACAAATATGATGTCTGCGTGCGTACCACTAATGACAGAGCCGTGTATAGGGAGAGTATAGCCAACTCGGTTTCCAAAGTCGGTAGCAAACATGGCGCCCCGTAGTCGCGTAAGAAGCTCTTGTCTGATTGGTCAAAAGCCCCTCACGGGATTACAGAACGCCATGTTTGCTAACAACTTTGAAACCAAGTTGGTCACACTCGTTCTATACGCAGCTTTGACTAGTAGCAGAGTTGTGTATAAAGAGAGTATGACCAACTAAACAACAGGCGCCATGTTTGCTACCAAGGATGTGCGCGGCTGTGCCCGCAAGCATGCATTGCGGTCGTTCTGGCGTTAGTTTGCAAAATAAACCATAATAATATGCCTAAATATAGTTATAAACTTCAAATAAAACATGCTTTTATTTGGTCAAAATATAATTATGTGGCCGTATTTGATGCAAATCCGCTGTATACGTTAATGCGGTGTTTAGTGACCAGCAGGCTGTCTAACACCCTCCCAACTGCGCGATTAACTTAAAAAAAATACACAGAACAACCCACAAAACGTATTACCCTTATTTTGCCAAAATCCTCATTGGCTTGGGACCAACAATTACAGAGAAATTGTGATTTTTGTGTGAAGTATGTCAACTGTGGTGACTGCAACCAATTAATTGTTGCAGTTGCGCTACTATACATATGTATATATATATAAACATATTTATTTACATACTGTATATAATTGTGTAAATAAATATATATACCGTATATATTTATGTAATAAAATATATGTATATATTTCAATATAAATACATATAATGTGTATACTGTATTTCTGTACTAGAAATTTGCCATGTAAGTAATTGACTCTTGACTTGCTTGTATATTTGTAATCATGAAAATCAATAAAACATATCAATAACAAAAAAAACATTACACCAACTGTGTATGGATATGCATGTTTGCACTGCAAAAACACTGTTCAATTAAATGACATGTCGAATGAGGAAATGCCGTGTATGCATAGATGCAGCTGCGGTCAGCTCAAAGATGGAAGCAAACATGGCGCCCTTTAGTCACGTGAGTGCCTTTTGACCAATCATTTAGGAGATGGTCTGAAACCGAGTTGGCCATACTCTCTTTATAGACAAATCTGACTAGTGGTACATGTACCACAGTTTGAGAATCGCTGTTTAGACTGTACAGTAGATGTCCTTTAATGATTAAACCTTCCAAAGTAGCAGGTGCTCTCCTTTTATGTGGCTTTGTCATCCTTCACCTGCTCCTGTGCAATGTTATTGTGAAGCAGACAAAGCTCTCCTGGCCTTCACTATTCCCTCGGGGTACAATGGCCTTATATTCATCGTGGAAAAGATTAAACTAGAAGTTTGATATTTTATCTAACTTACCTACAGTGTTACAAAGTAGAGAGACAAGTACTGCAATACCTAGCTATTACTAGTTACAGTTTTCCTGAAGTTACATTGCGCTCCAAATATCGCTGCTTCACTGCATCGTGGATTTCACTTTTTCGGGCATATTCAACATGTCTTTGGCCTTAATTAAATGTCAAATTAAGTTTTATTTATGTCTTATATGTATCATTGTGTGAAGTGAATTACATTTATTGTGCAGTATTTATTTTGTTTTATATTATTATGTGGCAATCAATTAAAATATTCACCAAGTGGGACTTCCGTTTCCAGGTTAAGGTTGTCAATACTAACAACACAGCCACTAATCTTGGCACTATCTTCACCGCAGCAATCTCAAGTTCACTAACCTTTGGCAGAACACATTTTTGATAGACTTCATCTTCAACGCCTGCCTAATAAATAACACATATCCACATTGGTGAGACTTTGACACGACCAATATCAAAATGAATGCATAATCTTAAAACTCTTCATGCACTCTACTAAAACCTGCATTATTTGAACATAAAACTATTCAAATCCCAATGGTAATCAAAAATATTTTAAAGTCTGCAATGCTCTGAGGCTGCAGTAAGTGAACAGCAGAAGTGGGGAATATGCATAGGCAGATATAACATAGTTCACTTTTCTGGGGAAACTTGTGTTTCTGTGGGATTTTTTTCACGAGGAGGAGCACTTGTTGGGTCATCAGAAAACCCTGCCTTTGCACACCTGCTTTATGCTTGGCCTTGACAAAACATGTTTGAAGCATAGTACTGTACTCTACTGCTTTGTCCAAAATAACCTGAAGCCGTGCTTCTCAGTTATTTTCTGTTACGCCCCCCCCACCCCCCTAGAAAGGAGAAAAAATGTCAGGCCCCCCACTCTCCGCCGTGACAATAAATAGTGTCATTTGTCTATAAAATTGTTAGAAGTACACCTCTGCATAACATGGTATCCTTATTAGCATTACAAAAAAATTAAAGAATAAATAAATACATATAGATCACCTTACAAAAAAGAATAACTTAATCAACATTGTTTTTAGTCTGTAACAGAAAATATTTAATTTGCCTAAATTGAAAGAAAAAATTAATCCTTAAACATTTTTTAACCAACTTGAACCTGTTACTATCTGTTGCCCGGAGCATGTTTTGTTTAGTTTTTGACTACCTTAGTTCTGTTTCAGCACCCCTGGGTTGGTGTGTTTTGGTTACCATGAGTGCTGATTAGTTTCACCTGCCTCTGATTAGTGTTCGGGACGCTCACCTGCTCCTGGGCACTAATCAGAGAGCTACTTATTCCTGCTTTTAGCCACACTCTGTTTGGCTGTGTGATGATCTGTCACTTCATTTCTGTTTGTTTCCTTGTTTTGTACTCACTTCCTATCAGTGCTCTTATTTTGTTTCCACTTCCTGCTTGTCCGCTGAGTGCTGTGTTTTTTCCCTCACCTGCTGCTGATTGGTAGCCGGTCCACACCTGCTGCCAATCAGCATGTTTCTATTTATGCTTGTCTCGCGCGCTCCTCAGTGCTCGAGGATTGATTTATGTTTGAACTGTTACATGCAAGACTGCTTCCTCTCTGTTTATCCTATTAAAATCCTCTTACCTGATCTCGTCCTCCTGGTTCCTGCATCTTGGGGTCGCAACAACTGCAGCCATGCGAGTTTGTGACAGGCAGTGATGGGTTGATGGGGCGTCATGAAGCGTTTCGACACATTGCAAAACTGTATTGATACTGTGTCGATACTGTGTCACTAAACACTGACATCTGCTGGACATTAAAAATCCCTACAGGCAACCTATGGACAGACTCAACTGACACTGATTTTATGACCTAGTATATACAATAATATAAGCCAAGTCATTGTATTTCATTTAGGATTATTTCATATCTTCATTTAAATAAAAATATATTTTTATCTTTTTTAGATACAGTCAATAAATAATGTGAACATGTATCATAACATGGAAATCTAAGAGAACGTGTTGTGAATGAGGATGCTTGTGGACTGGGATTTTTTTTAATTTTTTTTATACACATTTTTATTAAAAAAAAACAGTTTTTCCAACGTATTCAATTTTAGACGATTTCTTTCATTGATTGATTGAAACTTTTATTAGTAGATTGTACAGTACAGTACATATTCCGTACAATTGACCACTAAATGGTAACACCCCAATAAGTTTTTCAACTTGTTTAAGTCGGGGTCCACTTAAATTGATTCATGATACAGATATATACTATCATCATAATACAGTCATCACACAAGATAAACATCAGAGTATATACATTGAATTATTTACATTATTTACAATACGGGGTGTGGGATATGGAGGAGGGGGGGGGGGTAGGTTTGGTTTGTTATCAACACTTCAGTCGTCTCTTATTAGTTATAATTTCTCCGGCTGTATAGAAAAGACCCGCTCACAGGGCACAGAGGAGGCGTCAGTGCGACACAGTTCGCGTATCGGTCATGTGACCAAAACAGCTCATGATCGGTCACGTGACTATCTAAAAGCGGTACGCGCACCGACACAGGATATTGCTCTATGAGCTCGACGCATGCGCCGATGCATCGGTGTTGCCGGACCCATCACTAGTGACAGGCTGTCTTATTTGCGCTATGCAACAGTTATGCGCATTACTTCTTGATTCCTGAGCTAAGCTTTGCCTTTTGTTTGGCATGCTAAGCTTTTCTTGTTAGCTATTCCATTAGCTTCCCGTGCTATAGGCACGCTTGTTTTGTATCCTGTATGATTTATGAGAATAAATCATTGTCTCACCTGCACCTTGCCTCCGGAGTTTCCGTCTGCATCCTGGGAGAACGATCCACGCATCACCATGCGACCACGTCGCAACAGAACCATTTGATACTGAAAAATCTAATGTTATAGACTCATTGATAATAGTTAATTAAATTTGATCAGCTGCATTAACTCAGGAGCACATAATATATAAAACACTTTACCTTCAAAACAAAAATGAATACAACAATTTGTTCTGATTTGTTTTGGGGGGTTTTTAATCAAAATGATCACGTTTTGTAGTGCACAGCATTTCAAAGCGGGGCTTGAAGCATGATACGGCATGATACTGATAAAGCATGCTCTCCCTGGAGTCACACGCGACTCCCCTGACATCGCCCCACTATTTGAGAAGAACTGGTCTAAAGTAAGGTGAAAAATAAAGATTTAGGGGAACAAAGCACCCTTTTCAGAGTTGTCTAAATACATTTACCTGGTACTGCAGATTAATAATTTCTACAACATGTACTTGCTACTGTTTGGAGAAAATAGAAAAAGTTGTGATAGCGCCTTGCTCTCAAAGGTGAGAGAATTGCGATGAGAGGGCGGGCTTAAACATTCACATCTGCACGACAGTGCTTTGCCGTTTGCTTGCTTCATCTCATCACTGACTCCTCTCCATATAAACAGTTTCCTATAGCTACAGTCACCTCCAAGCATTCACAGCAAACGTGTTGCCCTCTTTTAGAGTGAGATGTTGTGCAAGAGAAAGTAGAATAATAAAGGGAATTAGCATGAAGGAGACAATGTAATATATGGTGCAGTGTTGCATTGTAATATACAGTTCGTCCCCTAGGATCATGTTGTCAACCAAGGGCTTTTCTGCCCCGACTGGACAATGATGCTGATATTATCTATCTGCTGGAAGGTTGTTTACGTACACCCATGTCCAACGGGCCATGTTGACCTTCCTCACTTTGATGTTTGTCAGAAAAAGCAAGAGCAAGCATCCCTCGGCTGGAGAGAAAGGGACATCTGTAAATATGGTAAGATATACTTTCACTTTTTATTTTATATATTATTGATAGCTTGTGTATCCAATCTATTCTGGTATTAATGTTTATTTTCTGCGTGTGACAGCAGGGTACCCTTCGACATCCTAAACTGAACTCCATGAGCAAATCGGATACCAGGCTGCATGAGATCAATCGCTTTCCCTGCAATGGAAACTGTAAGTGTTTTACAATGTCTGTGACAATCCTACACTGCTAACCTTGCTCGGCAGATGGACGACTGCATGGTAAGCTCCTATATGATTTACAGCCTTTGCACTCTTCTGCCCTCTCCTCCACCCCTCTCTTGCACAGTCGTTAGTAAGAGCCGCCCAGCCAGCATGGACCTCCTGCTCCTCCACAGTCGGCGCTCCCAGACCGACGTGGGACCCTCCCAAGGGCGCCAGCTTCCACAAATCCCCACTAGTCCTCAAGGGTCCAGCCAAGGGGCAGAAGGGGACATTGGAGGCGATGGGGGAGTAGTCGAGACCAGAGACCACACCTACACTGAGGTGGGCTTGAGGAATAATCCAACTCCGACCCACGGCCTGGACGACGGGCTGTATGAGAGCGTCAGTGTTCGGGAAGGTGACAAAGCACCCATTGCTCCAACGCCGCCATCAACTAACACCCAAGCCTCCACCAGGGCTGCCCAAAGCCCGCCTGCTCAGGCCAACGGAGCCCGCAATGGCAATGGAAATGTATGTACATACACACATCTTACTGCCCGTCAACATGCATCATTTCATTAGTGCGCAATAGTAACCCAGGGTACAAAACAATAGCCCTAATATTATTATTTCACTTTAGAAAGGTTGAAATGAGAACAATTCATAAAAAACAAGAACATTTTGTTAATGTAGGTGCATTATTAACAGTTAAAACAGTTAGGGCTTGATTTACTAAAGGTTTGCGTGTACTAAAACACGTGCAAACTGAATAGCACATGTAAAGCTGATCTACTAAACGTGTGCAAAGTGGATTGCGTCTGTTAAGTGAGCAGAATAAGGCGTGCAATCCATTTAGCGTGTGTCTTCATTAACCTCTTAAGGCCCAAGCTGCTTGTTTACATTATTTTTTGTATTTCTCTTTGCTATTTGGGCTTATTGGACCCTAATTAGAATGAAAACTAAAAACCCTATTTTATTATGATGTACTTAGTCCATAAGTACACAAACGTGTACTTTATGTGTAGTGACATGCACATTTTTATTTTTACCCTTTTTTTTTTCCAAATTCCATTGTATGTTATACTCTTCTGACACCACCAGATAGCAGTATAAGTGTCCATATGTCGGCATAAGACCCCAATTCAGTAGTGTACACAATTTTGGAAATAAGAGCTAAAAAGTGCTGTCCATGCATGTGGCCACTAAGGCCTTTAGAGGTTTATGCAAAATATATGCTGATCATCAAAACGCTCACAATACTGGGAGGAGAAGATGCAAATATTATTATTTAGCATGCACAATGTGATTCATCAACACTCATCACTGTTTTGCCAGCACTATTTTGCATTTTATTTAACACGTGTCAGAAGGACCTGCAAACTGACTCTCTGCAATCTGATAACACAAACAAGAGTTAGACATCACTTGCAGCTACACAACAGCAACTTGTCAGAGGTTACTGATATTGGACAATATTCATATTAGTTGGTAGGTCGGTTAGGTTTTTCCTTTACAGACAGAGGCGGTTGTTTAGCGCCGCAACCACTAAAGGTGGCCACTTGATAATGGCGACTGGTCACTTCATCACTGTGGTTGTTGGGCTCTAAAGGTGTTTGTTTATAGATGGACTGAACTGCCTCATGGATTGAATTATACTTAGTTTTGCTAAACTTCTATTCAGCATTAAGTCAACATGTCCTTAGTAATAGTTTCAGTTAGGTTCAGCAGCATTGCGATCGCTTCCACTCAAAAGCCCGTCGAGATCAGTTCTAATTTAGCATCGCTTTGTACACCGTCATTGTGACAGATTTACGGACGTGATTCTGAAATGACCGTATTATTTAAGTTCTATTGTAGCCGTCCGAGCCTTTTCCACAAATGTTTAGGGTCTGATTACTAAAGGTTTGCGTGTTCTAAAACATGTGCAAACTGAATAGAACATGTAAAGCTGATCTACTAAACATGTGCGAAGTGGATTTCGTCTGTTAAGTGAGCAGAATAAGGCGTGCAATCCATTTAGCGTCTGTCTTCATTAATATGCAAAATATATGCTGATCATCAAAACGCTCACAATACTGGGAGGAGAAGATGCAAATATTATTATTTAGCACGCGCACAATGTGATTCATCAACACTCACCCCCGTTTTGCCAGCACTATTTTGCATTTTATTTAACACGTGTCAGAAGGACGTGCAAACTGACAATTTCACACACGGCTGCAGGATCGGTGCGTGCGGTGCTCCGTTCTCCGTGTTTGTCAACATTTTGGACAGTCAAAAATATAAAATATTAGACATATCGTCTATTCAGCAACATCATTTTATAATTTTATAGCTGCTAGAGGACTAGGGGGCAGATTAAAACAATTTAAATGAATGTGTTTTGATGTCCTTTAGTATTTTTTTATAGTAATAATTTTTTTTCACAAATAATATATATTATTTAAATATTTCTCATATGAAAAAAAACATTTTTGAGCATGCATTTTTTTGCTTCTTGAGCGGTGTAAGTACAGCCTCCCTCCAATAAGCACACCTTTGACGCCAAAAAAAAAAGTGATTTCATTGTATATGCAGTACGCACTGCAGGACTGCTTGTAAATGTCCATAAAAAGTGGTAGATGCTTCCTGCATATTTAAAAACATAGGAAAATGCTACAGGTAGTAACATGATAACGTGAATGTGCAGTAAATGAGTGTATAGTTACACGCAAAATCCTCATTTAAATAAGGCGGTCTGCGCCACTTTTCATTTGTACACGCAGTCTTAGTAGATCACACGCAACATGCCCACTATCCATTCCAATAACATCTTTTGCGCTAAAATATTTTTAAGTTTTCATTTATCAATTATTTATTTTTTTGTGCAAAATAACACAGTTAACAAAATCACAACACACATTTGCATATCTTCTTGACACATGGGGATTTGATAGAAGTACGTCTGTTTACCAGCCAAGTACTAACTCTGCCCTATACGGGCCGGGGCCCTGCATGCACAGTGCCAGATCTTCTGCCCCTTTCCTCATTGACGTATCCGAACAACAGATGGGATAGATAAAGGGGCCCAAGGACCAAATTGGGACAGAGAGCTTTTATTTGATTTGTTCTGGCTTTTATTTTCTATGCCAAGAAGGTGTAAATTCAAATGTTAAATGTTGGAAAACACAACAAAAACACAAGCTACTGTCTTGTCATTATTTATGTTTATATTATTAACTCTTAAAAGTCATAAAGGCTTACTGACCATACTTACCAGTGTTCTAATAATATATTTTTAGGATAGACACACTACGAACATGTCTCCTTCATCCAGTAATACACGTTCATTAACTACTCCTCAAGGAGGACATTTTATTGCACTGCAGATTTAAAGATGTTTACGGCATTATGGCTGCAATTTTATACCACTATCTTAACCGTAGTTTCTTTGTTTGTGCAGTTCCGTGGTCTTTTTATTAAAAGACTGTCAAATTCTAATATTGATCTTTTCCTCACAGGGTGGCAGAGGGAATGGCGCCATTATTAATGCAACGGCTGGGCGAAGTAACGGGGGAAGTGGGGTTAACAGGTCCCCCCTGACCTCTGTCAACTCCTTGGCCATCCAAGAACCAAACGCAGCAGACTATGCTTCAATACGCAAGTTCAGAAAGGTAAATAATCTTGCTTGTGGTTTATTTTACAGTAGTACTTTACCTTACCAGCTGAGTTGGTTTGTTGATGGAACTCTTAGTTGAATACACTTGTACCTCAAATCAACATCTCCCATTGACATGAAATTCAATTTAATAGGCCCCCAAAAAACAGCATGATTTTAATATGTAATATATCTTTTTGAAAATAAAAACTTGTATATATTAAATATTGTATAACAACAATGCAATATAATGTACTACAAACAACTACAGTAGTTTTGGAAGTAATGTAGCATTTACTTTGAAGAGTGGTTTTCTACGCTATCTCCTTCCAGCTGCTTTTCCCTATTTTCATGGATACATTATTTTAACATTATTGGCTAGCGTTCGATGCATTCTGCTTCATTTCTAGTGCAGACTTGCAGGGCAGTATCATCCACTGTCCTTCACACTCACTTTCTTCCTTCCCATGGTTGAAAAACAAAGTTATGTCGATCTTTTAGCAAGGAGCTAATGCTAGCGAGCAAGACCAGATGTTTTGGTAGGATCGTACAGGGTTTACTACGACATTCGCTACGCCAACTAATAGCAGGGATGATTGTAAGTAAAACATTTACTTGCAGCTTAAAAACCTACTGAAACCCACTACTACCGACCACGCAGTCTGATAGTTTATATATCAATGATGAAATCTTAACATTGCAACACATGCCAATACGGCCGGGTTAACTTATAAAGTGCAATTTTAAATTTCCCGCTAAACTTCCGGTTGAAAACGTCTATGTATGATGACGTTTGCGCGTGACATCAATCGTTGAAACGGAAGTATTCGGACACATTGTATCTAATACAAAAAGCTCGGTTTTCATCGCAAAATTCCACAGTATCCTGGACATCTGTGTTGGTGAATCTTTTGCAATTTGTTTAATGAACAATGAAGACTGCAAAGAAGAAAGCTTTAGGTGGGATCGGTGTATTAGCAGCTGGCTGCAGCAACACAACCAGGAGGACTTTGACTTGGATAGCAGATGCGCTATCCGACGCTAGCCGCCGACCGCATTAATGATCGGGTGAAGTCCTTCATCGCTCCGTCGATCGCTGGAACGCAGGTGAGCACGGGTGTTGATGAGCAGATGAGGGCTGGCTGGCGTAGGTGGATAGCTAATGTTTTTAGCATAGCTCTGTGAGGTCCCGTAGCTAAGTTAGCTTCAATGGCGTCATTAGCAACAGCATTGTTAAGCTTCGCCAGGCTGGAAAGCATTAACAGTGTAGTTACAGGTCCATGGTTTAATAGTATTGTTGATTTTCTGTCTATCCTTCCAGTCAGGGGTTTATTTCTTTTGTTTCTATCTGCAGTTAAGCCCGATGCTATCACGTTAGCTCCGTAGCTAAAGTGCTTCGCCGATGTATTGTCGTGGAGATAAAAGTCACTGTGAATGTACATTTCGCGTGCTCGACTCTCATTTTCAAGAGGATATAGTATCCGAGCTGGTTTAAAATACAAATCCGTGATCCACAATAGAAAAAGGAGAGAGTGTGGAATACAATGATCCAGCTTGTACCTAAGTTACGGTCAGAGCGAAAAAAGATGCGTCCTGCACTGCACTCTAGTCCTTCACTCTCACATTCCTCATCCACGAATCTTTCATCCTGGCTCAAATTAATGGGGTAATCGTTGCTTTCTCGGTGCGAATCGCTCTCGCTGCTGGTGTAAACAATGTGCAGATGTGAGGAGCTCTTCAACCTGCGACGTCACGCTACTTCCGGTACAGGCAAGGCTTTTTTTATCAGCGACCAAAAGTTGCGAACTTTATCGTCGATGTTCTCTACTAAATCCTTTCAGCAAAAATATGGCAATATCGTGAAATGATCAAGTATGACACATAGAATGGATCTGCTATCCCCGTTTAAATAAAAAAAATGTCATTAGCCAAGAGACAGCTCTTATATTAAAACACTCTTAAGTTAAGGTACTTTTATTCTTTAACTTGTAGATGGCTATTTTAAAGCCTAATGTACAAACCCCAAAACCAGTGAAGTTGGCATGTTGTGTAAATCGTAAATAAAAACAGAATACAATGATTTGCAAATCCTTTTCAACTTATATTCAATTGAATACACTGCAAAGACAAGATACTTAACCTTCAAACTGGAAAACGTTGTTATTTTTTGCAAATATTAGCTCATTTGGAATTTGATGCCTGCAACATGTTTCAAAAAAGCTGGCACAAGTGGCAAAAAAGACTGAGAAAGTTGAAGAATGCTCATCAAACACTTATTTGGAACATCCCACAGGTGAACAGGCTAATTGGGAACAGGTGGGTGCCATGATTGGGTATAAAAGCAGCTTCTATGAAATGTTCAGTCATTTACAAACAGGGGTGGGGCGAAGGTCACCACTTTGTGAACAAATGCGTGAACAAATTGTCCAACCGTTTAAGAACAACATTTCTCAACGAGCTATTGCAAGGAATTTAGGGATTTCACCATCTACGGTCCGTAATATCATCAAAATGTTCAGAGAATCTGGAGAAATCACTGCACGTAAGCAATGATATTACAGACCTTTGATCCTTCAAGCGGTACTGCATCAAAAAGCGACATCAGGTGTAAAGGATAACACCACATGGGCTCAGGAACACTTCAGAAGACCACTGTCAGTAACTACAGTTATGCAAAGCGAAAGCCATTTATCAACAACACCCAGAAACGCCGCCGGCTTCGCTGGGCCTGAGCTCATCTAAGATGGACTGATGCAAAGTGTAAAAGTGTTCTGTGGTCTGACGATTCCACATTTCAAATTGTTTTTGGAAACTGTGGAGGTCGTGTCCTCCGGACCAAAGAGGAAAAGAACCATCCGGATTGTTCTAGGCGCAAAGTTGAAAAGCCGGCATCTGTGATGGTATAGGGGTGTACTAGTTAGTGCCCAAGGCATGGGTAACTAACACATCTGTGAAGGCGCCATTAATGCTGAAAGGTACATACAGGTTTTGGAACAACATATGTTGCCATCCAAGCAACGGTACCATGGACGCCCCTGCTTATTTCAGTAAGACAATGCCAAGCCATGTGTTACAGCGTGGCTTCATAGTAAAAGAGTGCGGGTACTAGACTGGCCTGCCTGTAGTCCAGACCTGTCTCCCATTGAAAATGTGTGGTGCATTATGAAGCGTAAAACCCACAACGGAGACCCCGGACTGTTGAACAACTTAAGCTGTACATCAAGCAAGAATGGGAAAGAATTCCACCTGAAAAGCTTCAAATATTGGTTTCCTCAGTTCCCAAACGTTTACTGAGTGTTGTTAAAAGGAAAGGCCATGTAACACATTGGTAAAAATGCCCCTGTGCCAACTTTTTTGCAATGTGTTGCTGCCATTAAATTCTAAGTTAATGATTATTTGCAAAAAAAAAATGAAGTTTCTCAGTTCGAACATTAAATATCTTGTCTTTGCAGTGCATTCAGTTGAATATAAGTTGAAAAGGATTTGCAAATCATTGTATTCTGTTTTTATTCACAAATTACACATCGTGCCAACTTTACTGGTTTTGGGTTTTGTAAAAGCAACACTGCAGCAAATTTTTATTATAGAATCTGAGCACACCATTTTTAAATTATTCGGTGGGGATGTGTTGTCTTTCAAAAAGTTAAGAATATTTAGTCTGAAAGAACCACCTCATTGCACAAGATGCATTTAAAATAAGTTGAGAGAAAAAAAACAAATGTCAACTAACTTCAGATAGGTTTTTGTTCTTGTCAAATTACAGCTCACCATCTGTCATCAGAATATTAAAAATATGTCATCAGAATATTAAAAATATTTCGGTGCTGGTATTCTTGAACTGTGTCCATGGTGTGTTCACTGGTGACCTCAAGGTTGACAAGACAAACAGGAAGGAAAATAACGGGGCCGACAGTCAGTCAGACAGCCAATCCAGCGTGAGCGATTCCCCCTCGGCAGCTCCTCCGCAACTACATCGCTGTCAGGAGGGTCCACGCAAGACCCCGGAGCCGTTTCACCTGCCCTCCTTCCCAAAGGTAACATTCGAAAGATTTACCAAAACACTGCAGCATTCAGCTTGTCCCCTTCCACTGTGGCGTAAACACTAGAGGGCACTGTCTACAAACCAACAGCTCTTTGTTGGGTGCAGCTTTGAGACTTGGCATCTTGTTTCCCCCTAAATCCTTCATATTATCTGTTTATAGTAATCCAATTGTTTCATAACTTGTTAAACAGTGAGTCTATTGTTAGTATGACACTTCTGAAATGAAAGGATGGTCAGATGGCCATCATTTTGCCTTGCCTGTGCTTTTAGTATTATTTTTTAGTTGTTTGTGTATTACCTTATGCTTTTCATGTGTGTTATAAAAGTGTATGTACTTTTAATGTGCGCCTCAAATGAAGGATACAGTCTGTTTTATTTTATTTTTATTTTATTTATTTATTTTTATTCGTTATTTTTAATTTAATTTAAATTGATTTGTATTTTATTTTATTTTATTTTATTATTATTATTTATTTTTATTTATTGTTATTTTTTATTTTTTTTAAATTATTATTATTATTTTTGTTTAATCTTTTTATTTATTTGTGTGTGGCGTCGCGCGGGTCTCGCTTCCTGTTGGGTGGGGTCCGTGCCCGTGTGGCCCGACCTTGCGCTGTGGGGTCTCTGTTGGCGACTTGATGTGGTGGCCCGTGTCTGGTCTGGATGCTGTGTCTCGGTTGTTTGGGCGGTGGTGTGTTTGTGCGGGTGTTGGTGTCTCTTGTTTGCGTATTGGCGTTTGGGCTGGCCGGCGGGCTGGCGCCGGCTGGTCTCTGTGATCCTGTTGGCGTGTGGTTGCCGGTCGCGGGGTTTTTTTATCGCTTTGATTTGATTGGGTGGTGTTGGCTGTCTGGGGGTGTTGTGGATGCTGTTTCTGCTGCCGTTTGTTTGTGGTGTGGGCGCCCGTGGCTGCTGGGTCTGGTGCAGGGGGGTGGCTGATGTTGTGACTGGTGGCAGCGCGCGCGTGGTGGTGGTTGTCGGGGCTGACAAACTGTGTGTATGTATGTGTATGTGTGTGTATGTATGTATGTATGTATGTATGTATGTATGTATGTATGTACATATATGTGTGTATGTGTACATGTGTATGTGTATGTGTATGTGTATGTATATAGATATGTATGTATATTTCTGGGGGTACGTTCTGGGCCTGCCTGTCGGGTGGGGGTCGGCGCCTCAGGCTACTGCATCCGGACTGCGTGTCTGGAGCTCCTGGGTCCCACCGTCCATCCCTTCCGGGTGCCCGTCTTGGTTGGGGCCTGCTGGGTCTGGTCCCTGCGTCTACTGTGGTAGCTTGGTGCTGCAGGGTATTCCGGGGTGCTGCGAGTCGGCCAGTTGTTGGGGTAGCGACCTTGTGTGTCTTCTTTTAATTCTTTTATTTTTATTTTTAAATAGATTAAATTTTTTATTTATTCTTATTTTTTAATATATTTTATTAATATTATTATTATTATTATTATTATTATTATTATTATTATTATTATAATTATTATTATTATTATTATTTATTTTATTTATTTATTTTCCCCTACCTCAGGGGGGGACTCAGCGGGGGCAGTTGCTGGTTGTTCCATCTCCATTGTTGGGGTCCCTGCGGGTAATGTGGGTGGTTCCCGTGGCCCCGTGCTGGGTGGTCCTGTGGCGGCCGGCTTGGGTGGGGTGGCCGTGGGCTGGCCTCGCCGCGCTCTCCGGGGGTGGGTGTGGGCTCGTGGGTGCCCGGTTGCCGGTGGGTGCCCGGTTGCCGGTGGGGCGGGGGCGGTCTTCCCGTCCGGTTGCGGGGGGTCTCCGGGCCCCTCGGGTGGGGCGTCCCGCCTTTCTGTCCGTGTGGGGTGTGGTCTCTCGCTGACTTGGGGTCTGGCTGCCCCCTGCTTTTCTCGTGCCTTGTCCTCTGCCGGGTGCGTCTGTCTGCGGCCTGCTTCTGGCCCTTGTGGGCGGCGCGGTGGGCCAGGCTCTGGGGTTCCTGTCACTGTCCGGCTTGGCTGCGTGGGGGCGGTGGTCCCTGGTTCCCTGGGCACCGCACCTACTGTTTGTGGGATGGGCTCTCGGGGAGGCTGGGGCCGTACTCTGGCTCCCGCACACACTGGGAGTCAAATGTATTGTACATGCAAATTCACATATACTCACATACATACATACACACATACATAGGTACCTACGCTCCCACATACATATACAAATACAGTACATATTTACACACTCAAAGTTCGGACATCCACACGCACGCTCATTATACAAGCATACTGTATACACATACTGTACATATACATTCACTGTAAAAACATACATATACACATACTGTACATATACACTCACTGTACAAACACACGCATACACATACTGTACATATACATTCACTGTACAAACACACACATACATATACTGTACATATACCGTAATTTCCGGACTATAAGCCGCTACTTTTTCCCCTCGTTCTGGTCCCTGCGGCTTATACAAGGGTGCGGCTTATTTACGGCCTGTTCTTCTCCGACACCGACGAAGAGGATTTCGGTGGTTTTAGTACGCAGGAGGAAGACGATGACACAATGATTAAAGACTGACTTTTCATATACCGGTAGGCTGGTTATTTTGATAACGTACAGGTGAGCACTTTGTATTACTTTGCACCGTTGTATTATTTGTACTCTGCACGAATGCTGTTCGCCATGTCAAAGATGTGAAAGTTTGATTGAATGATTGAAAGATTTATTGTTAATAAATGGGACGCTTTGCGTTCCCAAACAGTCATCTCTGTCCCGACAATCCCCTCCGTGGTAGCAGGAACCCCTATATACTACGGTAATTACACATCAAAACCCTGCGGCTTATAGTCGGGTGCGGCTTATATATGGAGCAATCTGTATGTTCCCCTAAATTTAGCTGGTGCGGCTTATAGTCAGGTGCGGCTTATAGTCCGGAAATTACGGTACATTCACTGTACAAACACACATATACACATACTGTACATATACATTCACTGTACAACACACATAATGTATACACATACTGTACATATACATTCACTGTACAAACACACACATACACATTCTATACATATACATTCACTGTACAAACACACATATACACATACTGTACATATACATTCACTGTACAAGCACACATATACACATACTGTACATATACAAGTACATATGCACACATACACTCATGCACATAATCACGTTTCATCAAACATATATTAACGTTGTTGCCCTAGGGTAAACTGGGTATAACACATGGCACACTGACAAAGCTTAACCTATTGTTACTATAACAATCTACAAGGTTAATGTAGGTTGCTTCTCTTTCTTCCCCCCCATTTTTCTGCATTCTTTCGTATCTGAAGTTATCATTACGTATATGTATTGTTGCATTTGAACAATTGTATTGTTGATAATAAAGTAAAAGTATTGGTATTGTTTATTATCAATAGCACTATTTCTATTGGTATTCATATTGCTCCATTTTTAGTGTAATAATGCTCATTGTCATTTCTGTATTATTTTTTATTTTCGCTAACTGCTTATTTGCTATTACTTTTACCATCATATTTGTACATGTCGTATTTGCTGATGTTGCTCTGTTGTTGTTGTTGTTGTTGTTGTTGTGTTTGCTGTTGTTGTTTTTGTCTCTCTGTCTAATCCCCCTCTTGTCCCCACAATTCCCCCCTCTGTCCTCCTTTTTCTCTCTTTCTATCCCCTCCTGCTCCGGCCCGGCTGCACCAAATGATAATATAAATACATTTAATAAAGTCAAAATACAAATAAGGCAACAAGAGAAGTATCCTACACTTCTCTTTTGTAAAGTAAATCTGAACAGCCGATATGGGCATCTACATCTGCTATATGATTTGCCTGAGAAGCTGGGCAGGACAAAAAAAAAAAAAAAAGTAAATACAAATCT
Organism: Entelurus aequoreus; assembly: GCF_033978785.1. Lineage (NCBI taxonomy): Eukaryota > Metazoa > Chordata > Actinopteri > Syngnathiformes > Syngnathidae > Entelurus > Entelurus aequoreus. The sequence continues at coordinate 43,371,859 of NC_084737.1, forward strand.
TTAAAAAGCTAGAAAGGGTGGGTCCTAAAGAGGTAGGCATTTTTCAGAGGTCACAAGAAGGTAACAAAATACAAGAATGTGTGTGTGTTTGTGTGCGTGTGTGTGTGTGTGTGCGTGCGTGTGTGTGTGTGTGTGTGTGTGTGTGTGCGTGCGTGCATGCGCGTGTGTGCTTGCAGATGTGTATCCTCTGTCTCATGCCTTTGCGATGAGTGTAGTTTACAAAGACTGAAAAGATAGATTATGTAAGAACCTGGCGAGCTCATCTGCATGTGCTTGTGCGTGTGTGTGTGTGTGTGTGTGCGTGCGTTTGTGTGTGTGTGTGTGTGTGTGTGTGTGTGTGTGTGTGTGTGTGTGTGTGTGTGTGTGTGTGTGTGTGTGTGTGTGTGTGTGTGTGTGTGTGTGTGTGTGTGTGTGTGCGTGCGTGCGTGCGTGTGTGTATTCATTCCCACTGCGTCTATCAGCAAGTCTGTCTAGAAATGGCACAGGTAGCCAGCTGCCTGATAAATAATGTTCACATCTTGAAGCTATTTTTATTCTGGCTCTGATTACGTGCCTTGCAACAGGAGGAGTGTATAAAATTTTAATCGTGCTCAGTCGCATGTCCACACACCAGTGCACACTTTCTAATTGGTTTGTAACTGGTTCCACCTGCATTGGTAGCAAGCTAAACCAGTAAATGTATATTGCTTGGTTATCCATGTTATTTTAACAGTGCAGTAAAATTTTGATTTGTAATGTAGCTGTGAAAATATGACAAAAACATTTTTTTAAATGTTATCCTTTCCTTTTGACACATTTTACTTTACCTCAAATGTTCCTTATTGTCCGTATGCTAATGTAGGAATGACTCTTTTTATGATATTTGCATCAAGCTCTTTTGGAAAGGGTTCTCACTGCTTCAACAAGTCATGTCTAAATTACCATTTGAGCAATCAATCTTAAATTGAAATACATATTTAAATGGAGTTAGAATAACCTTAACCTTAATTTATGTTTTGCTAAATCATCAGATCATGATCAATGTCAGAGGTCTTCAACAGTGGGGCCACGAGGGGTTGTAAAATGTTTATAAATTCCCTTTTCAATTTTTCACAAATATAAATGTCTTTAAATCCACATTAACATTGATCCAACATAGTGTAGTGTAGTTTAAAACTGGCAGTGACATGGTCACCTTACTCAAGGTACTGGCAGGCTTAAAACAAAATCATAAATACATAATTATATTATCATAATATTGTTAGCATTTAAAAGGAAACTGCAATTCACAATCATTATGAAAGACATGACGACGGATGTATTTTTAGCGCATTCTAACTCGTAAATACAAGTAAATAAAAGTCTTTTTACAGCGGAGCCAATGGGAGGTCCTCTATTCCGCCCATAAAACTCAATAGATAACCATCCAAAAAGCACCAACAATACTCCATTTACATTTCATGACTAAGTTAGTACACTTTGACAGCCAATTTACAACCGGAAATGGCGAGAACGACACAAAAAGCCGCTTGATTCCACCCACCTTTTCTTCGCGAGGATTATGAGTCATTCTTCATCTAAACAAGAATATAACAACATATCTGTCAGCATCCTAGCAGACATTGTACAGTGGGTGATATTTTATTATGTTTGTTGGCTGTCATAAATTCTGCAGTGAGTAATAATCAGTTATAATAATAATAACTTGTTAAAAAATAAAAATCGAACATTGTGATGCATTTTTCAAAGTGCCTGTTACGACATTACATGTATGTGAAACTTTAATGGAGGTGTTTTTCAAGGGCTTTTAAGGCGGAATAGAGCGGCTCCCATAGGCTCCGTTGTAAGTGGACTTTTAATCGCATTTTTTAAATATTTGGAATGCATCAAAAAAAAAGGCCTTGTCGTCATGTCTTTCATAATAATTGTGAACGATTAGGCAAAATTCCCCAAAAAGATAGCTCGCAATTAACGCGGCAATTGCCAGCTAGTAATTAACGGTGCAAGTGGCCAGCTATTGATGAGGGCGCTAGTTGCCAGCTAGCTACTAGCAGCTCAAGTGGCCAGCTAATGATTAGGGCACTAGCTGTCAGCTAGTGATGAGCAGCGCTAGTTGCCACCTAACGAGTAGGGCGGTAGTTGCCAGTTTACTAATAGGGCACTCATTTTCAGCTAACGATTAGGGCACTTGTTGTGAGCTAGTGATTAGCGTGCTAGTTCCCAGTGAGCAATTAGCAGCACTATACTCCATTATTTAATCATCTTAGTGTTGCACAATAACAAGGTACTTTTAACACCAGTTTAACTTCAATCAAAATGTTATAGAAGATATATATAGTCGCGATCAAAAGTTTACATACACTTGTAAAGAACATAATGTCATGGCTGTCTTGAGTTTACAATCATTTCTACAACTCTTATTTTTTTGTGATAGAGTGATTGGAGCACATACTTGTTGGTCACAAAAAACATTCATGAAGTTTGGTTCTTTTATGAATTTATTATGGATCTACAGAAAATATGACCAAATCTGCTGGGTCAAAAGTATACATACAGCAATGTTAATATTTGGTTACATGTCCCTTGGCAAGTTTCACTGCAATAAGGCGCTTTTGGTAGCCATCCACAAGCTTCTGGCAAGCTTCTGGTTGAATTTTTGACCACTCCTCTTGACAAAATTGGTGCAATTCAGATCAATTTGTTGGTTTTCTCCAAACATATTGCTTGGTATTGTGGCTAAACAGCTCATTTTTTGTTTCTTCTGACACCACATGGACAAAGATAAGACCTTCTGGAGGAAAGTTCTGTGGTCGGATGAAACAACGATTGAGCTGTTTGGCCACAATACCCAGCAATATGTTTGGAGGAGAAAAGTTGAGGCCTTTAATCCCAGGAACACCATGCCTACCGTCAAGCATGGTGGTGGTAGTATTATGCTCTTGGCCTGTTTTGCTGCCAATGGAATCGGTGCTTTAAATGGGACAATGAAAAAGGAGGATTACCTCCAAATTCTTCAGGACAACCTAAAATCATCAGCCCGGGGTTTAGGTCTTGGGCGCAGTTGGGTGTTCCAACAGGACAATGACCCCAAACACATGTCAAAAGTGGTAAAGGAATGGCTAAATCAGGCTAGAATCAAGGTTTTAGAATGTCCTTCCCAAAGTCCTGACTTAAATGTGTGGACAATGCTGAAGAAACAAGTCCATGTAAAAAAAATCAACCAGAAGCTTGCCAGAAGCTTGTGGATGGCTACCAAAAGTGCCTTATTGCAGTGAAACTTGCCAAGGGACATGTAACCAAATATTAACATTGCTGTATGTATACTTTTGACCCAGCAGATTTGGTCACATTTTCAGTAGACCTACATTAATTCATAAAAGAACCAAACTTCATGAATGTTTGTTGTGACCAACAAGTATGTGCTCCAATCACTCTATCACAAAAAAATAAGAGTTGTAGAAATGATTGGAAACTTAAGACATCCATGACATTATGTTCTTTACAAGTGTATGTAACTTTTGACCACGACCGTAAGTAGAGGATCTGCTTCACGTCTCTATTAGTTTGGAGGTTTTTGTTGTTAATCGAGAAGCATAAATCGAGGACCATTTTACAGATGACAATTTATCCATTAGATTAATTTAATGACTGAATCAATCACAAAAAAAGTACAGACACATTGTTTATGTTTGTGATTTACCGTACTTTCCTGCGATACTTGCCTGAACTCATCATTTGCTTCATGTCCGCCAGGAGCCAGTGTTCATGGGCAATGGCGAGCAGTATATCTGGAAGCCACCGGAGGAGGACGAGATCATCACCTTGCACCCGCCTCCACACCACATAGAGAACGGACAGGGTCACCCGTTGCCCCCGACTGCAAAAGAGGTAGTGAATCTTTGATGGAACTTTGTTTAGGGGAGCTTCAGCTCCACAGGGAAGCAGAATGAATACAGACAGTTCTCTGGTTTGTGTTTATAAATGGGGGCGCCCCTGTGATTGGGCATGCCGTCATAACACTGCTGCCCTGTGACCCGCCTGTCATATTCTGCCTGCAGCCAGAGGTTAGGTTACATGCCTCCCGCAGCCCCACCCCCTGCTGCCTGAACCATGACCGCAATCTCCCAACCCCCCTGAGCTATCAGTCTCCAACGCACAACTCACCAGACGGATCCAACATAAGCGTCACCTGCCGCCAAATACTTCGTCAATGGGCATTTTTTCTCACTTTCAACTTTTATTGTGACATCATTCCTTTGAAGGCCGGGCGGGGGACTGCCTTTCCAACCTATTCTTTATAATTATATATGGAGAAGACGTCTGGTAGTGAGAGGAGGAAGTCTGCACCGTCCAATCATTTCTCAATGTCACATATCCGACCACATCTGCTTCCACATGCAGCAGCTCCTCCCCCATTAATCCACTCTCAATCCCTTCTTTCTTTGCTTGACGCTTGTGCAACATGCTGAGAGCTACAAGCAATTGGGCAACTGTCATGCAGGGTAGCTGTGGAGTGTGGGGGCGGGTAGCTCTAAATCAGAATTTTTTTAATTGCATCGAGCCCGGCGGCATTTTCTACGGCTGCATAAGTTAAAATGCAAGCCTTGGCGGAGAAGAAGTTGCAATAAAAACAAACACATCTGCCGACCTCAGGCGACCGTTGCTTACACAGCCACTGGCCTTGACTGCATGCCGCGTATCCCGTTTGTGTCGTCTGTTTTGATTTCTTTCCCTCACTTTTTCACTGCTGCATGCCCCTTTTTTGCATTATAGCTGCAGGAGAGACTTTACAGAAACAAACAGGGAGGGGGAAAAGACAGTGTACAGCTGTAGCCAGTTCTAAAAAATCCCCACCGTCTTGTGACTTCCTTCCTCTGCTGTGCAGCGTTGCAAACTGCACGCGCTCAAAGCGTTCATGCATCCTCACAGACACGTACGGCACGGTGCACATTTTGCGTATGTGTTTAAAGCCTTGGTGTTTGCTCATCCAAAATGGTCATAAGAGACCAAGGGCCTGTGTGTGTGTGCGTGTGTGTGTGTGTGTGTGTGTGTGTGTGTGTGTGTGTGTGTGTGTGTGTGTGTGTGTGTGTGTGTGTGTGTGTGTGTGTGTGTGTGTGTGTGTGTGTGTGTGTGTGTGTGTTCTGGCAATGCTTACTTAAAGGGGACATCGCTCTGTTTACACAGTCACCCTTATGGGACCTCTGACGGTATGGGGACAAAAAAACAGGTCCCCTAAAGGGAAACCTTTTAATTTAATTTAATTTAATTTCAACTTTTTTTTTTTTAAATGGTCCTCAGTAGTCACGTACAAATGTTTGTGAATTATGCAAAATTATTTAAATTTGGTCCCCAGGGTCCCCAGTAAGAATGATCTGCACATTACTTCATCAATCCAGAGATTTAAAGATGTGTATGAGCTAACTGGGCAGTGGCCATTTTATCTAAGGGTGGTCCCCACAAGTGATGATCAAAGACTTGGTCCCCATTCCAAATGATAACCTGTGTGCGTGTGTGTGTGTGTGTGTGTGTGTGTGTGTGTGTGTGTGTGTGTGTGTGTGTGTGTGTGTGTGTGTGTGTGTGTGTGTGTGTGTGTGTGTGTGTGTGTGTGCTGCTTAGTTCTGTTTAGAGGGGAAGAGCGAGAGACCGTCACCATTTTCACTTTTTTTTTTTTTATTAATTATTTTATTAATGTCAAACAATTTTCTAACTTTTTAAATCAAACTTAAATTGGATTTGATGCATGTTTTGTTCTAAAACAAATTCATGGCAAAGATAAAGAAAGATCAATAATGTATGTTATCAGTAGAGGTACGCCGTTTGATCAGCCACCAATCACTATCGGCCAATTTCTATGAAAAAGTATTACAAAAGCCGATCGCTCCTGGCTGATACTTTTTGCCTGTTCCATTTGTCGTAATTTCAATGTTCCGAGTTGGAAATCATGGTTTTTCGATTATTTAAATTCAATTTACTTTTAACGCGGTTATCATTATTACCGTTTATCGTTACATCCGTACTGTAGTTCAGAGGTGTCAAACTCATTTTAGCTCCGGGGCCACATGGAGGAAAATCTATTCCCAGGTGGGCCGGACTGGTAAAATCATGGCATGATCATTAAAAAATAAAGACACATTCAGATTGTTTTCTTTGTTTGACTTTAGCCAAAATTAGAACAAGCACATTCTGAAAATGTACAAATCACAAATAATCCTTTAGACAAAATACTTCAAATTCTGAGGGAAAAAAATTTATGAACTTAGACTTCGTCTCAGTGTATCTACAAAGCCAATAAACATGAAGTCACGGCCTATCTGGGATTGAACAAAATAAATAACAAACTTCTGGATGTCAAATACCTCATTTATCATGTCCAGGTACTAAACCTGTGCTAACTGTTGAAGATGGTTGAGTTACACTCACTTTTCTCATTTTTGACAGAGACATTTAGGGGCAATGAGGGTGCCAAAGAACAATGTGTTCAAAGCAGAAGACCTAAAACTGCAGGTTTTACGTTTCATTTGTTCGAGGGGAGGAGCCACAGCCACGCGTTACCACAGCTATATGCGCTTTACTGCGTACCTCTTGCTTGGCAAGAGTTGTTATCGCGACATCCAGTGGACACATTTAGATCAGCAGTTGATTTCATTAAACAATTTCAGCTCAATTGTATACTTAGCAAACTCATCTCACGGGCCGCATAAAACCTGTTCGCGAGGCCTGCGCCGGCCCATGGGCCGTACGTTTGACACCCCTGCTGTAGTTGTATTGTTGGACCTGTTATGTCTTAGACGGGGGAAGGAGACGGCACAACAGCGGAAGTACAACTCAATATATATTTATTGAGAGATTGATGAATATGTTGGGTGTGTATGCTACTATGTGTTTGAATGTGAACTATGTGCTGGAATTTACATATGAAGATACCGTAAGGGGTGTTGTCAAGCGTGTTGAATGAGGGCGTCCAAATCCAGAGGAAAGAGGCAAGGAAGTCTGGGGTCCAAACGGGGTCGTGGTGCAGGAGAGGGCGTCCAAAGTCCAGTCAGTGTGTCGGTGGATCAGGAGGGCAATCTGGGTCCAGGGGAAAAGGCAGCAGAAGCTGAGACACGGGACTGTGGAAAAAATGGGAGACGAAGAAGATCAGAACGGGACACGAGGAAACAAGCTACGGGAGAAAATACTGGTGGAAGTCAGAGACGTGAAGCTTACTGCGAACAGGGCTACGTTCCGACGCAGAGTAGTCAGCTGCAAGGCTCTTTATCCTGTCGTCTGTAATCACTGCCAGGTCTGTTGATAAAAGATTGCCTGCGGCTGCGGCGGCGTGTGGGCGCGGTCTGCGCAGCGCGCGTGGGGGTGTGTCTGAATGCGCTCACAGTGGAGCCGCTGAGTGCTCCCGCAGAAGAGGGAGGAACAGACTGCGCTTGCGCCGTAACAGGACCTTTTTTATATGGCAATGTTACTGTAGTATAAATATAATTTTTTCATGTGTTTTATACGTTCTATTGCTAGCAGTAGTGTCTGTGTTTCCTCTTCTTCCACTGTGTTCCAAGGTTGCAGAAAGAGTGCATATTTTTCTATAAGTTGCTTATATTCAGATAAGGCAAGCTCAAGAATAGATTTCGTGGATGTGGCCATCTTGATTTCCGACCTCGTAACTGGAACGCTCACAACTCGGCTGTGACATCAGTCCGAGCTCCTACTTCGGAAGTAAATGAAACGCACCATTTATTTATTTCTGGTCCCCTGGATTAGCAGCCAACTTTGTACACTCCAAATTTGCCACTTTCCGAGATTTTAAATGTTATTTCTATATTTCCCTATTTGTAGGAGGTATTGATTGTTTACTTTTTAGGGCTGTCAATTGATTATTTTTTTAAATCAGATAGTCACACTCTTGAATTGTGATTAATCATGATTAATAGCAGGTTCTTATTTGCTTGCATGAATACAATTTGCTTAAGAAAATACCCCAATATTCAGATACAAATGCAATTTGGTAGTCAGAATGTCATACAGGAATGTTTTTTTAAATGTCTTACTGAACTGCAAGTCATTGATTTGCTCTAAACTTGTTGACAGAAAGTATAGTAAGAATTAGCAGCACATTTGAAAGTCTGTGCAATAATATAGCAAACAAGGTACAGATGTACACTAATACATAATGCAATAAAGTCAACAACTGAACATAGTGCACCATTTATGTCTGCATTTACTCTTCTTTAATTTAACCAGTTTTTGAAACAAACAAGCTTGTTTACCTTTTTCAGATGACAATGCTGATTTATTTTTTGGTACAATGCGACCCCAGCTCGTTGTGATTACTTACAGATGTCCAACATTCTCCAGGAAGCAAAATAAATTCACATTCAGTCTGTAGTTGCAAGTTGATGCTCTTGTTTGTGTAGTACAGTTTGTTCATCCTTGCTGTAATTGTTCCTCTCCAAGGTATTGTACACAGATCAGCTGTGGTGATATGAATGACATCTTCTTGCAGTACTTGGTCTTCACAGATGTTAGATGTCCGACATGCGGTGGTTGTCGTTTAACAAAGGCATATGTTTAACTTAACTGTGCTACTTTTGTTGACAACATTGAACCAGTAAACATTGCCAGCGTAGTTTGTTCTTCTCTGCTTGTTGTCGATGAAGCATTCATGTTAGCAGCACCTTCCTCGAGTACGTGTTTTGCTTTAAGATGGTATTTTAAACTTGATGTGCGTCGGTAAGAGAGTTGGTGGCTGCAATACAAACAAGTTACATACGTTTTATCTAAAGTTCTGTTCTCAAGCGAAATTACCCACCTCTCATCATTCATCTTAGCTCTAGCGTGCGACCTGATCACAGACCTTGTAACAATGCCCGCATCTTCCAGGTTGAGCCTTGCTTATGTGATTAGTCTTCAATCATTTATATATTATTTTCATTGATCACATGCATTAACGTGTTATCGTTAACAGCCCTTTTATTCACTTATTTTTAGTCATTGACATTACATTTAAATCTTAATTTTAGCATTAATAATTATATTTTTTATATTCCAGTTTAAAAATGTTAAAAATGAGAAAAAAACTATACAAATAAGATATTTTGGGTTTTCCCTACATAGATAATCTTGCTTAAAGATTCTGCAACATCCCAAAGATGCTTAATTAGGAATTGCAAGTTGAATACTGCTTGTTTTGAGAAACAAATACTTATTATCTTAAAA